>NW_010145924.1:11554-38313 GCF_000699245.1 Pterocles gutturalis | reverse complement strand
CCACCGCAGGACCCCCTCCTCCGTTTGGGTCGTGGCTCTGAACGCCCAGCACAGCTCAGCCAGGGCAGACACAGACGTTACCTTTTCTGGGGAATGAAAACTCCCCTCCTCCACAGCAGAAAAAATGTTTTTCAGAGAAAAACCATACTGGCTACCTTGGCACCAAATCCTTCCTCTTTCCGATGGCCGGGGCCCTGCTCTGGTAAGCGCGGTGCACGGTGCAGCCCTCAGCCCTGTCTTCTTGTACAGATACCGTGTGCTGAGCGCACCGGAAGCTTTGGGATGTGCTCACCTTTGCTTGAAATGTGTTCAGGGATTTTTAAGAGGCTGGATTTCAGTGTTTCAGAGCTCAGCTGCAGACATGTTCAGTGGACTTCTCAAGCAGTGCTGAGGCTGGTGAAAATCAGGAATCGAGGAGGTGTGCTACCTCACTACCTCCCTAACCACTGGTCACTGCTGAAAATTTTGTCTGTCACACAGAGACATGAATGACTTTGCTGTATGATTAAGGTGGTGACAGTTCTCGGAGCATGTTACAGTGAGTGCCTCATTGCACACTCAGAGGTGGGGCTTTCTTTTGGCGTATCAGTATGAAGGACTATTCTTTGCGATGTAAATTAAAGGGCAGATTTGCTCTATTTCAAGATGTGAGCTTTCAAGACCCTCTTCAGCAAATTTCAGACTTTGCATGTTGATACAATGGTCACCATGTGTATTAAAATGTCTGTTAAAAACCAAGCATGTTTGGGACTACCTAGCTAGAGATGTTTTGTTTAGTAAGTGCACAAATTGGGAAGGGAGCTCATGAAAAAAGGTGATTCATTCATACCAGATCTGAAAACCCCAGTGAACCTCCAGAAACAAGATCCTGGTTTGCTGCCCACAGGTTAAGATTGCCAAAATGTTTGCATGTGTCTGCAAGCAGGGAATCAAGATGTACGGTTTTGTGACTGGTGCGTACAAAGTGCTACTGTAATTCTCTGAAATAAAATACATTTCTCTGGAAAGTGCAGAGGCTGCAGATGTTCAGTGTAGTGCTTTTGGTAGAAATAAGGAATCTTATTCCTCTTTGTGGTTATAATTTTTACATGGATACGGTCACATTACCTCGGCTGACACTCACAGAACTAAGTGGGGAAGTTTTGCCTGGTGCCAGAGCGATGTTGCTCTAGAGGAGAATGCAGTGCCTGGATGGAACATGTTTCTGCCTAGACATCTCCTTTTGCCAAGTTTAGTGCTTGAAAGCTGTCCAGTGCTTCTGGACAGGGGACAAGAGAGGGGACATGTCATATAGCCTTCACACAACTCCCTTTGTCCACTTGCTTGTTCTGAGCAGTTTTCTGAGATGAACTGATCACACAGGAAAGCAGTGAAAAACAAAAAAACCCAAAAAGTAACAGAAGAGATTGATTACTTAAGCAGCACATTACACAGGTAAAATTTCCTGGCTGCACATACAGGAGTAGTCTTGTTCACCTCACTGCTCTGCACAAATCTGCTTGTCCTGTTCGCGGGGCCCAAGAGCCATTGTACTCTCTGTGTGATGCTCTCAATACTCTTTGTGCTCCACAACAAAAGTCTGACAGAAGATGATTTTTTTTTTTTTTTTTTTTTTTTACTGGTGATCTAATGGTAATCTTCTGTTCATTGCTTCAGCCTGGGACTGTAAGAAGGAGAAGAGAGTGACAGAGGGGATCACTGGAGATTTTAAAGGCAGCTGTTCATTTTAATCTGTGCAAACAAACAGTCAAAACTGAGTCAGCTCTGGCTGGTTACCTGGAAGAGCCTGACATAAAGCAGCACTTCACTGTTTAATGTTTTGCTGTTCCTTAGTACCATCTCAATGTCGGTGCTTGAGCAGGAGAAAAATTGTTTATCTAACTCTGAGGGAGAGAGGCTCTAATGGGATGAAAGAAAACTTAGAACTCAGTGGAGCACTGACTGCCGTTGGGGTTTTACAGACTGTAATACTGGCACTGTTCTACTCCTGTGTTACAAACACCCAAACATTTAGATCATCAGCAGCCAGCCCCGATGGCTTCGAGAGGCAGGTTTACAAAATGAAAAATCCGATCGGGCTGTGCTCAGCACGCCGTGCCAGAACCGCAGACGTCCCATTGCCCTGCTCCTGGCCACTGAAAGGCTCTCAGTGTGTGGAACCCGCACGGGCTTGAGTCCATGGTTTCGGCAAGTAGAAAGATGACCCCCCGAACGCCCGCCTGCCTTGTGCCCTGCACAGCAGTGGCTGTGCTGCCGTCAAGGGCTGTTTGGTTTGCCTCCTGCATGGCCCCTCTCTGTCTTGTTTTGCTGTTTCTGCTCTGCAGTGATTTTTGCTACATTTCCACGTCTATCTTGCCCTGTTATTTTGGGAACCTGCATTTTCTTGTAAGACAAAATCACAGAGAGTCCATAAATGGAAATGACATTTATTCTCTCTTTGCTGGATTCCATGTGGTGTATCTAACAGTTCATGCCAGAGTTTGGGGAGACTTTCCTACTGGTGGCTGATCATGCCCCACGTTCTCAGGGAGGAACAGGCCAGGACATACAATGCTGCTTTGTGTCTGAATATAGATGTTAAATGGGACGTGCAGGATCCCACAGCAAGTGTCTCAGACACCTAAATCTCTGCAGAGGGACAAGAGGAGAACAGATGGATTCTGTTCAGTGCTAGAAGCTATGAGCGTGCTATTCAGCTGTGATACATATGACCAGATGATATGTACAGGGAGAATGGAGTCTGACCAGGCAGCTATTGCATCTAAAGACCACTGACCACAACCTCTCTCATTTTGTCACGGGGGATGAGGAAGGTTATTCCTTCTGCCTCACTTTCAGAGACCAGTTATACACTGGCAACAGAAAGTTCATCATTTTGCAGATCAGTTGAGATCAGATGCTCCCACAAAGTGTATTGTTAACATTCGTACTGGTCTTTAGCAAGGTACACACTGAGATGTGCAGGGAGGCTCCATTCATCTCGGTCCAGCAGAGAGAAGAGCTCTCACCTTTTCCAGAATCATCGAAGCACCGTCCTCCTGCGTGAGAGCTCACGGGTGATACTGGTGCAGGATTTGTCTGTTCACCACCTGCTTTCTATTGCTTGTTGAAGATCATGGATCTGGTGCAAAGTGCTTTAAAGACTATGATCAGGAGTGCAGAAGGAAACCGAATCAGACCAGCTCAGCGAGCAGAAGTGATGCTTTAAGTATGTCCTGGCCTACATGCGTATGCTTCCTTCCATTTGAATTCCCAAATCAAAACAGTTATTTTAGGGAAGCACTGGAAGAGTGATGGGTCCAGTTAAGGGGTGTAACATCTTCCTCTGCTAATGGGATACCGGAGGAAGGGGTTATTTTAAGGTTATATGTGTACAGTTTGCTATACTAATAAACAGTCCCAGGGATGGATTATATAAACACGCGCATCTGAGGGCAGGTTTCATAGTTGGTTTTTCACTGTCTGTTCAGCGCTCAGCCCTGCAACCTGAGCCCCTGGACTGCAGCAGCCGGGTCTGTGCCTTGTGCAAAGGTTCAACAATCTGCAATGTTTTGCTGAAAAAAAGTAATCTAGCCCCTGCTGGCCTCACACGAGGCTTACCCTGTGCGAGGCGAAGACAATGGGTCCATTGACTCCGATGGGACAGCCCTGGGCCCGCTGCCGTCGGCACAGGATGTGACCCAAGCTGACGGGTCCCTGCCCAAGTGGGTTCCTGCCGCCCGGCCGCTTGCCCCCGTGGGTGCTGGGTGGTGGGAGGTTCAGCATGATGTCCAGTTCCAGTGTTTGAGTGGAAATCGTGCTCTAACACCCAGGACGTGTTGCAGTGTCCAGAGGTGCTGCGGGTCCAGCACGGTGACCCAGCGCCTCTGCTGCAGAGCCGTGCTGCGGCCACCCTCGCTGTCGGGGCTGGGGGGGTCTGGGGGCAGCAGGAGCCACGTCGTGGCAGGGCACCAGCACCTTGTGCTCGCACGCTGGTTTTTCCTCGTGTGTGCACGGCAGCAGCGAGGCAGAGCATGGCTCACAAAGAGAAGCGGGGTGTCTAGCGCTGTGGTGTAGGTCTGTAGAGACGCTGCTTTCACAGTGTGTGTATGTGCCTGTTCTGCTGAGAAATGGTGCCTGTTTTGCTTGGCCAGGTGGAACTTAGCATCTGGGATGTTTTGAGGCTTTTTGTCTTGCTCTGCACAGGGCAGACCCGTTTTGGGTTAGACCATCCCCCTGGATTGGAGTCACAGGGATTCCATTAACTGCACTTTCAGACGGTTCATACTCCTCCCAATTTTAATTTCACTTCTGAGAAAGGGCACCTTAGGCAAATGGTTTAGTTCACATAATGTGTTACTTAGACTTCTGGATGCAAAAGCTACTTGGGTACTTAGTGATGACAAGTGTAGAAGTTCTGTGTTTAAAAATCAGATTGCAGCGCTGTTCGTGTAGCAGCCCAGTGATCCCCATGCTGTCACCGTGCCCACCGCCTTCAGCCTGGATCATCACCACGAGATTGGTCTCTCGGCAGATTTTAAGTTTCTCATGGAAGTATGCACATACACTGATGCAATACATATGTTTGCCTGCAAAGGAATGGTTTTGCTGACATTTTAGATATGCCGACTGAATGAGTATAATCATGAATACGGGTGAATGCTTAAAGTGTGGCAGTGCAGGTATAGGACTTTTAATTCTGTAGTGAAGTTTATGATTTCAGCCTTTTGTTCTGGAATAGATTATTTTCCCCCTACATTTCCTGTGTTCTCAAATTCTAAAAAAAAAAAAAAAAAGAAGTGAACAGTCCGATTAACAAAATCAAACCACTTCATTGAAATGTTGATCTTATATTTTACAGCTTATTGGACAATATTAGCTTCAAAAACTGGAAAAAAAAATAGAAATACAATGTTTTGTTTTAATGGAAATACTTTTTCTTTATCTTTATTTTAAAACTAACATTCCTCAACCGTGACATATTTTCCCCCAAATTGTTTCACTTTTGACAAGCTGCTGTTTTCTGGGGTAGATGTGTCTATCAGAAAATTTCTGGCTGGTGCTGGTTTAAAGTCGTAATTAGTTTTTGTTTCGAGCTGAAGCCCAATTTCTTTAACCAGTGAGTTGAATTTTGCTTGTGTCAAGTTCCACGTGTGAATCTTTCTCCACACACGGGTGGGATCCCGCTGCACTGTGGCGAAGGGGCGGGATGGCTTTGCTGGTGCCGGAGCGGAGCGGTGGCCGGCGTGCTGTCCCTGGTGAATCGCCGCCTCGGCAGACGCTGGGTCGGAGCTGCGTGCTGCCGCCCGCGCTGCCAAAGTGAGATGTGCACTTGCAAAATTTTATCTTCTGTTTTGAAGTTAACCCCTTCTGGAAGGATTAGCAGATTAAATGCCAGTCGTTGCAGCTTTATCTAATTTCAGCTGTTGTACCGTCAAAATACTTCCCTACAAAATACCAGGGATCAGGCTGCATTGCTTCTGAACTCAGGGGTTTTTCTGTCGAGCTGGGTGGCCTAAGGTGTGCTGCTGTGCCATGGACTCAGAAGAGGAGGAATTAGCACATTTTCACCAAATCTGTTACCGATGTGCAGAAAAGCGACTGCAGCAGCAGCAGCCTACAAGTCAGAGCCCGTGTGGGACAGATCGTTGCGCTCTGGTGTGCGGTGGTCGCAGGGCTGGCAGTGCCACCGGTGTCACCCGATGGGTAGCCCCATGCCGTGGTGCCCCCTCCTTCCCACGCCACAGGGGACCTGCTCCAGACCTGCAGACACGTGCAGCGGGGAGAGCCGGGCGCTGACTCCGTGTGTGCCTCGGGTGCCTTGCGTGAATAGCGGTGTGCATTTTTGGCAAACAATGCCGCCCTTTGATGGAGAGCTGCTCAGGTCTATTCCACCGCTGTCCACAGAGTACCGGGAAAGCCTCAGCTTCCAGACATTGTTGGTCTTGATCCGAAGCCAATGGGAATGTCTGCATTACGTTTAGCAGCCTCCAGAACAAGCGCTTGTGGAAATGGGATGGCTTTATTGGCTTGCTTGATATGAGAGTGCCAATGAGGGAAAGTTGTTCAAATGCCTCCAAATTACTAAATTACTGTCTCTTGAGCATCAGTTTGGCACCTTTTTTTTTTTTTTTTTGGGATGCTTTTTGGAAGGACAAGATGAGTTTCTACTCGAAAGCGAGAAGTCAGGCTTTAAGAACTAACATACACCAAAGAAGGAAGCCCCGAGACCTTTCAATCCGTGTGCCGGGAGAGATGCTCCCCCCTCAGACAGACTCAGCCTCTGGTCCTCCCTACTGCAGAAAGAGCCCCGCACCGTGGTCCCCTCAGACCTTAATGAGTTTAGTCTGCAGGATTTCCTCTTCCGGTGACATTATCAGAAGAAATTACCCTGTGCCATTACCTGTGGCCAATGAAGGTTGACAGGCCCCCCCTGCACCCCTCTCCCAGCCACATGCAGCTCCCCAGGACAGGGGGGTATTGTCTGGACCCGACCTTTGGGGTTTCCCTCACCTCCACCTTCCAGCTCGCTGCAGTTTCAGCGCCGTGGTCCCTGTCCTGTGCGCTTGGAGCCTGCGGATGCTGCTGTGATGATTCCAGCAGGGTGCCAGGGGGGCACATGGGGGGCAGGGGGTCCCCAGCACCGTCCCGCCCAGGCCAGGGTAGCCGGGGGCCATGGGGAGGGGTGTGGGTCTGCAAACTGAGAAGACAGCAGGGACGCAGTGCAATTATTTCTCAGGCAATGCTTAACTGCAGAGATGTTTAAGAGAAGAAAAACATGCTGGGAAAGAGCAGTCACTCCAGTGGCAGTAAATGAACATCTTAGCAAAGTGCCAGCATCCTGAGCATCCTGTCCCACAGAGATGAGCTGCCTCGTGGCAGGCCTGTGAGACTGACCCAGGCTTTTTGCCTTTTTGAAAGAAAAAGGGTTTATGGGATTGTTCATAGAACACTCAAATCTAACTCTCCCAAGAATGCCTACGCATGACCTCGTCTGTGTATTTCTTACAGCAGGCAGAGCCGTGCTCCTCCTCCGGCTTTGCTGCTCTGGGGCGCAGCAGCATCCTGCTCGTCCTTCTGCATCCAGGTGGATGCTCGTCCAGCAGCACGAGTGATGGGGACATGTGGGAACTTGCCGCCCACAGACGGTTTGTCATGTGTCAGCCTGGATAACCCCAGCGCTGCTCAGTCCCATGGCACCTTGGAGTCAGACCAGCCTCGGTGTGTACTGGCTTGTTTGGTGGCAATGAATTGTGCGAATCGTACTCTCTGAGCGCTGAGTTAAGTCCTTGGTGAAGGAGGGCTGCAATTGGAAGTGGCTAAGTCAGCCTGATATGTGCTGTGTATTCTGTGTTTGTATACATAACCATTCCATATCTTACAAACTTTCCCCCCAAATCAAACACCCCCCCCCTTAAGGGAGCGGTTTTCCAGTGATTAACAAGTTGTGTGGCATCTGGGTGCACAGAGCCATAGCCAAACACCACTTGCCCTCCAATTTACTTTTAAACACTCATTGCATGGCTGTATCATTCATCTTTAAAATTTCAGGAGGTATCCTCAGGAGAGTTTTCTCTGTTTAGGGCTCTGCTAGCTTCATTTTATGTCTTTGCGTTGTGTCTGCAGCCAGGCATTGCTTAGCCTACATTATGTGACTCAGGATGGTTTTGGTTTACATCCACTTATCATTCTGTATCTCCTGTAGAATTACGATACATAGAAATTCCAGCCTCTGTCTGTACAACTAGATAAAGAAATATAACTCTAGGCATGAGCTCCAAGGGCACTATAAATGCCACAGCCTTGATTAAAAGTGTCTGCCCAGTGAAAAATGGGGGAGCCTTTTTGCAAGATGGAGTGTCACATTTCTTGTCTGATAATTTTGGGTAACAAAAGGTGATGTCCCGTGGCATCAGCCCTGGGAAGGTGAAACAAGGTTCAGGAAAACCATGAAATTCACATTTCATGACTTGTGGCTTCAATGCTGGGTTCACAGCGACTGCAGGGAGGACTACCGGGAGGAAGGCAACATTCTCCTGCTTGGAGGGCACCCTGGAGGAACGTCCTTCTCCCTGATGGCAACCTCATCCCCCTGTCACCCTCCGGGGGGATGCACCCCGCAGAGAAGGGCTTACCCACTTGTCAGCAGCAGTAAGTTCTGGTACTGCTTTTCCCTCCTCTCCCAAAATGCTGTACCGTTGGGAAACCTCCTGTGGCTGCGTTGGAAAGCCCCCCTCTCCGAGCCCCGGCTGTCTTGTCCCAGCTCCCTCCCTGTACCGCGGGGAGGGGGATACCAGGGGGTTCCTCTGCACGGCTGCTGCCTCTCCAGGGAACAAAGGGCCTTTCTGCTCCCAGGTGGGGCAGCGAGCATTAAACCCTGCCCGAGGGCCCTTCTGGAGGTTTGCATGGCCATCGCTGCTTCTGATCCCGCAGTTCTTCTGGGGCTCCACTCGCCCCGTTACTGGATTCACAGCTGGGAGAATTGGTACGGCTTTCTGTAACTGGGGGCCCTTCCTGTAAAGCTTGATCTTGGTGTAATTCTCAGTCAGTTTGGTAATTTTATTGGGCCTCCAAGTACTCTGTGGCTGGAGGAAATGCTCTGTGTAAAACTCACATCTTCATCTGGTAGTGATTTGTCATTTGCCATGTCTTGGGCTTGCTGCCAGCTCAGCTGTTGCCAAGTGAAAGGAAGACAAGGGAATAAAATGATTATCAAGAAAAGGCTTAGAAATGTTGCAAATGAAATAAATGGAGAATAGCTTAAAACTAAGACAAGGATATATATAATCAATCACAGAAATCACGGGGGCAGGCAGCAGGGGAGTTCAGGTTTCCCTGGGACCAGAGTCCTTTTCACACTGGGAACGTTTCAGCGTTACCCTTCAAATAGACGCCATCAAGTGGACCACCAAGACAAAATTTCCTGTGACCCTGTAAAACTGCATCTATATCTGTTTTGTATCTTTAGATGGGGTATCTGTTGCTAGTGGTTAAAAAGCCCGTTATTATTGCACATTTACTGCGTGGTGGGAGCTGAAGGTGAGGGAGGCAGCGAACAGGTGAGAGGGGTGATCTCTGGCCCAAGGCTTCCACTGCGGGGTTTTGGTTTAATACACACATTTAGGCAGAAGTGACTTTATGTTGTGAAAAAACAAAAGGTCAGCAGATAAGGGTGATTCGACAAATACTTTTTACAGCAGCGCTGTAATCGTACTGCATGGTACCTGACATGCAGATGGGGGCTTCTTACAGGGTTTTTGTTGAACAAAGCAGCAGCTGTTCTGGCAAACCTGCACTTCTCCAGGCTCCAAGTTGCCTTATGATGTCCCAGTTTTCTCCGTCCAGATATCCACTGATGAACCACGAGGACTGCATTTGCTCTCCTTTGTCCCCTGTCCTTATCACGGTTATCCTTCCCCTGGTTAGTCCTGCTACTTTCATCCCTTACTCTCTCCACCAAATCCACTCTTCCCCTTCCTGCCTTTAATTTTTCTCCTGCTTTGCGATGCATATTGCCTTAGCTACTTTTCCCCTGCTGAGCTAAATTGGTCCTTGAGGAAGGCAGTGCCTTCCATCACCACATATCGTCACTGATTTTCCCTTGCAGAAAGGAAAGGCTGCTGTCAAGGGGGTCCTGGCCCTGATGATAGGCAGCTTGATGTCTGTTACGGCTGGAGTCGTCAAATGCACGAGCAAAAGAGATTTTCTTGTCTTGTGGTCTCTTTATTCTTTGTTGGAGGTGCACTGGTACACTGAGAATAAGGAACTTGAACTGAGCTGGCAGTGGCTTCTTTGTGATACCAGCACAGCAGAATGCAGTTCTGTTGTATTCAGAGGGCAGAGTCCTGCTGCTCTCGATGTGAGAGGCACCCCCGCCCCACCCCAGTGCAGCCCACCCCAGCCCACCGGCTGTTTTCCCCACCCACAGCCTCAGCCGGTGTCCAATACTTATGTGGTGTTAATAGTGGTGAGCAAGTGAGGCTGTATCTTTGTGATGAACTAAAGGAGCTGTTAAATACAGAGCCTAATGGAGGACTAAGGTCAAGGAAACGTTGAGTTTTATTCCAACCTTTGAGACTAGCTTCCCTGGTAGCACTGTATGTACAAACCTAGCTTAGGAAGTGTTAATGTGAACTGGAACCTGCAGGGACAGCACACACTCAAAGAAACGTCTCTTTATTGTGCTTGAACTTTTGTTAGTGAAAGACAGGATCCATTCAGAAAAGGAGACAGGGAAAGGAAGACTGCTGAGACGCTAAATAGACATAGGAAGGCAGTGGTAGTCCAGAAATGGATTTGTGTTCCGTATTTGCCGAGCAGTGACACATATACTTGTTCATATTGGGGAAACGGGAATTTCTTCTCCATGCTGTGCTGTAATAAAAGTGTGGATCCAGCTTCCTAACCATGAAAATACAGATGGTCACCACACTGAAAACTCTTATTTTTCATGTGTTGGCCATCTATTATCCTGTCTCCAGTCATTTGAGGTCATTTGCATTAAGCAAAGTCTGAAAATGTGGTACACTTCTGGCGGCTGTTTGAGCAATTTGGAACCTGTGGAGTTCAGTCTTTGAAATGAATTTTAGTATGTCTGGGTACATTGTCTAAGGCTGTGTAAGAAGCAAAGAAATTAACATGGTTCATCCCAGTTTGTTCTACACTGGGGTCCATCATCGTTGCTGTGGTTTAATCCTGGTAGGCAGCAAGCCCCACCCAGCCTCTTGCTGGGGAAACTCGTGGGTTGAGATAAAGACAGTTTAATAGGTAAAGGGAAGCTGCGTGCGCAAGCAAAGCAAAACAAGGAATTCATTCACTACTTTCCATTGGCAGGCAGGTGTTCAGCCATGCCCAGGACAGCAGGGCTCCATCGCGCATAACAATCACTTGGGAAGACAAGTACCATACCTTCAAATGTCCCCCCTCTTCCTCTCCTCCCCCAGCTTTATTGCTGAGCACAGCGCCATACGGTGTGGGACATCCCTTGGGTCGGTTGGGGTCAGCTGTCCCAGCTGTGTCCCCTCCCCACTCCTTGTGAACCCCCAGCCTCCTCACTGGTGGGGTGGGGTGAGGAGCAGAAAAGGCTTTGACACTGCTCAGCAACAGCTAAAACATCGGTGTGCTATCAACGCTCTTCATCACAAATCCAAACCACAGCGCCGTACAAGCTGCTATGAAGAAAACTCTGTTCCATCCCCAACCAGTACAATGATGCACCAAAGGTCAGAGTTAAAAAGAAGAGCTAATGGAACGTCAGGATGCCAGAAGGAAAAGGATGTGATCTGATCCAAAACCACCAGTTGCACCTTGCTGAGAGAGCAGAGCGTTCTCGGTTTGCACCCGCTGGTTCCCTCAAGCAGGGTCTGGCTGGTTCGCGGCTAATACGCAGTTGCTAATGGGAAGGTGCATTTACCTTTTTTTGTTTGTTACTGACATTTTGTGTAAATGTAGGCTGCAGAGGTTCAATAGTGGCTTTGTTGGAAAGATGAAGACGTGAAGGTAAATGACATGGAGGCTGGCTAGTCTTCATCAGGTGCCATCCTGGGAGATGTCCAAGCCTGGGCTACTTCCAGAGTGTCCCTGCTTTGAGTGAAGGTGGCCAGGTCTCCTTCTAAGGTTCCTTCCAGCCAAAATTATTTTCTGATTTATGCTAAGAGAAATTTAGAAAAAAGTTTGACTTATTCATTTATCCTGTCTAGGTATTTCTTCAGCATATCCTTGCTTACTGCTGCATTTCTGTGAGAATATCTCATTTTGATTAACTGCCTGGAAAGATTTCTGATTATTTAATGACATGCTTATGACTAATTCATGCTTCCTCCAGATGAGTGACTCAAAATCCAGGCTAGCCGGCTATGAGTTATGCACCCAATCCGAAAATTCATTTTCATTTATTTTCTTAATCTGAACTGCAGGATTTATCTAATATTTTTGTCGTCTCAAAACCAATGAGAATGCAATTTCTAAGCCTCCCTTAGTAGAATAATGATAACGTGCTTTGGAAACAGGAAAAACAGAAAGAAAATATTTACATTTCTAAACAAAATATCTATCGAAGCAGGTGATCTCTCTGAGAAGGACAGAGGGACTGTCCCGAGGCTGACAGCAGCCCATGAAGTCGCAGGAGCAGTAAGAATGGCAGGGAAGGGCAACAACTGCGTGTCTGTCTCCAGACCGAGAGAGCAGAGGATAACGTTTTTCACTGCGCAGGAAGTCATTAATAGAATAAGTGCAAATTAAATGGGTTTCCAGAAAGACTTTCTAGGCAGACCATCAAACAACCTCATTACTATTTTCACAGACTCGTGCGATAGCTGTGGTTGGGAGGGTCCTCTGGAGACCACCCTGTGCAGCCCCCTGCCCAGGCAGGGTCAGCTATGCCGGGCTGGGGTTTGAGGGAGGGTCCCCAGCCTCTCCAGGCAACCTCTGCCAGTGTCTGACCACCCTCGCGGGGAAAAAGCCTTTCCTTACATGCAGGTGGAGCTTCCTGTGTTCCGGTTTGTGCCTGTTCCCTCTTGTCCTGCCAGTGGGCTGCCTCTTCCTCCTCCCCTCCCCTCAGGTATCTGTACACAGGGGTAAGCCCCCCGAGCCCTCGCTTCTCCAGAATGAAGGGTCGCAGCTCTGTCGGACTCTCCTCATTTCCAGCTTGGGACACAAGTTCCCCAGTGCAGGAGATGCAACAAACTTGTTCCTGGAAGATGACTTCCAGCTCTCACCTCAGATTTCTAAGGTTTACCTGACAGTTTGATAGTCCTGGGTAAGCTGTTCCAGATGGGAACCAGCGCGACCCGGTTGTTTTCCAGTGCAGTGAGCCAGGAGGGAGAGGGCTGAGATCAATCAGCCCATGGAGCGTCTGTGGGCACAGGGACATTCTCTTCATGTATAAAACCAGTTGCGAATTAAAACTGATTAGAAAAAAGAAGAGTCACAAAATGAGACTCTTTCTGATGACAGGATCAACTTCTATTAAACTACCCACAGTTCAGAGTTTGCTGCCGTAAGAGGCAAGAAGCAATCTTAATTTAAAACAAACAAATAAATCTCCCTTTTTTCCTGTTTGCTTATGCCACTATTCCCACTATGTAATCTGAGCATAAAGGAAAGCATGCTGCTAAACTTCATTTAGCATCTGCATGAAAAGCTTTAAAAGAAATCATACAAGCAAGTTGGATGTATATAAGGAGTCTTGGAAGATTATCTTGCAGATAAGGAAAATGCTTAGGATTTTCTTTTTGTATGTGTAATGCCTTTGCAACCTACTCACAACATTATTCCCTGCATGAGGGCCCCCTAATTATTTCATCATGCAGCAGGAAATTCTGGTAGGTCATATATAAACAGCCCGAGGCAGAGACCCCTCCATCAGATAGAGCGTGACATCTGACATCTGTGCAGCCTGCCGTTCGCATGCCACAATCAGCCGGGCAGCCCGGACACCGCCTCATGCCGGAGCAACTGGGAGCACGGGGCTAACTGGTGGTGGCAAAGGTCTCCCCTAATCCAAAACTAAACCTTCTGCATCCCGTCCCTTTCCCGATGGTCACGTCCCACCCCTTGCCTGGCTGAGCTCAGTGATGGCGCGGTGCCAGCCTGTCTGGGTAGGGGGGTCCCAGCCCCTCCTGCACCGAGGTTCTGCCCGAGGATGGGGCGATGCCTGCACCCCTTTGTCCGCTCGTGCCTTGGGCAGAGCTGGACCCTGCGGCAGCTGTGCCATGGGCTTGGTAAAGGCACCAGCTCCCAGTGCCACCGCTGCACCCTCGGCAACGGCACCAGCTCCCAGTGCCACCACTGCAGCCTTGGTAATGGCACTAGCTCCCAGTGCTACCACTGCACCCTCAGCAACAGCACCAGCTCCCAATGCCACCACTGCACCCTCGGTAAGGACACCAGCTCCCAGTGCCACCACTGCACCCTCGGTAAAGGCACCAGCTCCCGGTGCCACCACTGCACCCTCGGCAATGGCACCAGCTCCCAGTGCCACCACTGCAGCCTCAGCAATGGCACCAGCTCCCGGTGCCACCACTGCACCCTTGGCAAAGGCACCAGCTCCCAGTGTCACCACTGCACCCTTGGCAACAGCTCCCAGTGCCACCACTGCACCCTCGGCAAAGGCACCAGCTCCCAGTGCCACTGCTGAGAGCCTGGGATGCTGCAGTGAGGAAGGGCTGGAAGCAGGAGACAGTGATGGATGAGGGCTCTGTGTCAGATGTGGTCCATGACTGCTTTTTTTTCGTTTTCATCATACTTATTTTTATGGTTCCTCAACCAAAAGGCTGATTGCTTTTCCTTAAATGAGTAACTGTCGGTGGTGTTTCCTTGGAATAGAAAATGGCTTCTTAGGGAGATGGTTGCAAGGAGCAGCCTGGGGAGGAGTTTGAAAAGTGCAGGGAAGGCACGTGCCAGCAGCCACCCCTCTGCCCTTCGGTGTTCCAGACCTGAAATTCCCCGTGTCCACGTCTGCCTTCCCGTGCCGGCTTGCCCAGGACGTGCTGTGTGTCCAGGAGAACTGCAACAGCACTGCTAGCTCTGGCACCTGGTTATTTCATTTATCTTTCTTGGGTGAAAGTAGGCGACTGCATGGAAAATGAAGGAAAATTCTCTGAAGGAGCATTTTAGGGAAACAGCAGTTCCCTAGTGTGACATGTACTTCCCGCCTCAGTGTGTATTTCCACTGCTTTCAAATATACAACTCCGTTTCATTATTGCTGTTATTATTCAGACTATTGGATTTTGTTTTCATATGTCTTGCCTGTTTTGAATCAAATAAGGAAGTTTTTTACATGTTTTTTGACTTCAGCTTTAACCTTAAGCCCAGTCCTAGAAAAATCTGTGTTCAGCAGTTTTGTGCACTCTGTCCAAAACTATTTACACAGGAAAATGTTCTTTCCATTACTGCATTTAAGGACTCAACAAAGTCCACAGGTTTCTTATATTTGAGGACTTTTGGCGTTGACACAAGGCTACTGAGGCTTGAGCTCTGCTGAGTCTCTCACTACCAAATCTTCTTCAGACAAACAATTCATAATCACTCTTTTGTCAAATGTCAGTCATTTAGTAATGCTAAGGATTTCCTGAAAAGTCAACATTTTTTCCCTTGGGTAAGTGACTGAATCAGGTTAAGGCTGTTTGCTGAAATCAGCTATTTTAAAATCAGAGTATGTCACTGACTGGACTGGTTTCCCCTTTTCTCTGCTGTTTGCTGGTGTACTTTTTACATTACCTACATTTGCAAGCAGAGAATGCCTCATTAACCCTTCTTTCTAACCTGCCGTTCCTTTATCGCATCACCATAAACCTCACTATGCATGCATTCACTTTTAATTTGAAGACTGTAACACAGAATGTTTTTTGCACTTAGTGGAAGCTTAAAATTTAACCTCCGAAGTGGACTTTCTCCAGCCTCCATCTGCGTCTTTGAGACGCTTGGATAGTCCTGACCTGCGTTACCTGTGCTTATTGCTGACTTGGGGAATACTCCTTACCTTCCCTTTGTTTCAGGTTTGCCCTTAGGATTTTCAGTACTTCTGGCAAATGGAAATATTATTTAGAACTGCCCTTGTCCTTATGGGTGATTTCAACTGTATGTAAACTGTTTGAGAACAGAGCGGCACTGGTGGGCCAGGTGTGATCGCTGGCTGTCTCGGTCACAGGGACCATGGAGTGGTTGAGTTTCAAATGGTTGGCGACAGGAGAAAAGCTGCCAGCGACACTTTGTCCCTGGCCATGGGCAGAGCAGGCGTGGGGCTGCTGCAGGAGCTGGCTGGTCAGGTCCCCGGGAATCGGCTTTTGAAGGTGTTGGGGTCCGTGGATGCTGGCGGCTTTCTAAGAGCCGTCTCGTGAGAGCGCAGGAGCAGGAGCTTCCAAAGTGTGGGGAGCCAAGCAAGGGGAGAGACCCGGATACAGCAGAGAGCTGGGCAATCACCAACCGCATGAAATCTAACAAGAGCAGGCGCTGGGTCGCCTGGATCCTTGGTGCTGCAGCCACACCAGTGACGGTCTTGTCTGCAAGCTGGTGTCACCGCGTCTCTGGAAGCTGTGGGTTTGTCTGCGTGCCTAGCTCGTTGGCTTGGCTTGTATCAGCAAAGAGTAGTTGAGTTTGGAGATGATTATCCTTCCAAGAGCATGGATATATGACAGTCACCGTGTGTCTCACTCCAGACAGGCTGAATAAACAGATGGGGACGGATCCCTGCCTGCTTTGCTCTGTCCTGCAGCTCACCCGGCTGTGCGATGCCATTGGGAGGGAACGGCACGCGCGGCGTCGCCTGGTGTCACGCTGTCTCATAGCTCCTCTCTAAGAGACAGGAATGGGGAAATCTGGTGAAACTGAAGCAGGTCTGTCCGGCTTGATGACCGTTGCACTCTCTGATCTCGGTTCAGAACGCCTCTCAGGAAAGGTTCCAGCGTGCGTGCTTCAGTAATGCTGAAGCCCACGGGATTCCAGCGCCCGTTAAATCCTGGCCTAACCGCTCCTCCAGTCCAGCACGTGCTTGGGGTGTTTTAGAGCTGGCAATCAAGCCATGTGTTTGACACAAGGCAGCACAAAACTTTCCTTAAATTCCACTGTTTCTTTACAGCATGCAGGTGGTTAGCTGTGTCTGAGACAAAATTCTGAGTGAACAGTGCTGTGTTTATGGGGAAAACAAGGATATTCGCCTCGGATGTTTGACTAGTGGGTTTGGCGGCAGACTCGTGATTCTATCAATCAGCAGATCTGCGGTCTTCTCAAAGCGGAACCTTTTTGCATTTTTTCACATCCCTTGCTATGCAGCGTGGTTTCTGAAATCAGCTGTGTAAGTCTCTCGTCTCGATCTCCTGCAAGTGTGGAAGTGTCAGGCAGATCTCCTCGGTTCCCTTAGCAGCCTGCCTTTGTGGTTGTACAACACTTGGCTTAAATGGAGCCTTTGTTCATGTTATAGCACCTATGGAAGGCACCTTTTTGGGCAGTGATGCAATGGCGTGGAAAAGGATTATCAATTGCCACGCTGTCCCTGATCTCTATGAACCCCTTCCATCCAGCATCCTATGAGACACCTGACACCCTGTGAGGATGTGGTGGGCTATACTCGCCTTCAGCAGTGGGCGTGGGAACGGGTTTTTGTCCTGCGTTTGTGTGGAACCTCCTGGAAATACAGAGAGAAAGCAGTGGAGTGGGGGGAAGTGAAGTGCAGTGTCATGGCACCCAGGCAGCCCTGGGGAAGACCTCAGCCAGAGCTTGATGCTGCTTACCTGTCCCTTTAAAAATCCTTCACTAACAAAAGTCAAAATTTAATCATTAGTAATTATGTCATCAGCACCATCTGTTGGAAATAGTTGAGACTCAAGATGCTGAAGCTGTTTGAATAATTTTGCCCTTCTGCACCAGAAAGCGTGTGCAACGAATACCTCCTGTGGTTGTCTTAAAGATCTTTATCTTCTCTTAATATTTCTTCTTGTCTCTGCACCAGAGTTATTGGTGCAGTGGTATAGTTATTGCTGAAGAGGGTTAGTCTTTAATAGGCGTTACATAAATTTTTGCGTAGAGATTGTTATTACTGGAGATGGTTCAGGAAGAGAACGGTATTTCTATTTAAGAGATCTGAAGGTCCATACGTTGAAAGTAAAACCTAAAATAAAAATCCTTTATACAGACGGGAATTTCATGAATAACTTTCTCCTTTTTCCCTCTTCTTTAATGAAGAACATGAGTAAAATTGCAGATTCAAACATTTTTGAATGCTGGGGCAGGCAGGGGGTTGATTAGAGTTCTGTAATTATAACTAATGACAGAAATAACATAGGCTCCTGTTTGCCTAGATGATGTATGGATTGAGCCACCTCGTATAAATACAGCACATCTCCCCTTACTTTCTTGTGGCAGATGGTACAAAACCCATGCTGCTGTGTCGGATCCTCGAGCCCGGACAGCTCAGCCTGTCTCTCGGCTCCCGTTCACTGGTTCCTGGTGGTGTGGGACAGTGTCCCACAGCGCTGCAACAGCAGTACCTGTGATCAGGGCTGTTCCCAGTGTGCCTGCTCCCCTTACAGCTGCAGCCTGTCGCTGGGCTGAGGCTGACGCCCTGCTTAGGGCTCAGTGTAACTCCAGTTACCCTGGCTTGGGCTTTCTCGTGCTTCCACATTCTGCTGCATTAGCAGTTATGGGTAGAGTTCCTCGGACTAGGATTGGGTATTCGGAGACTCCTGGTGGGTATTTTAATATTTACTCAAACGTCAGTCTGTGTGCAATTCCCTCAGAAGCACAGGCCAGGAAAAACTGTTTTTTGTTTAAACATGGTCAGAGCAAGATACTGACAAACGCATTTATCCCCCTGCACCTCCCCTGGGGAGCCCTGTCCCCAGGCATCATTCCACCAGGGGAGTTCTGGGGTCTGCCAGCACAGGACAGATGCGGTACCCGGGCAGGGAGTGGGGCACGTCCCCGGGCACGTACCTTGTGCTGCTCAGGGACTCCTTCTGCCTGGGCATCAGCACGATACAGGGGACTGTTTTAAATAAGGGCTTGCACCACCAGTCCTACTGAAAACCATATATTCTCGTCCTGTTTGTTTTGCTCACTAATGAACACATTCACTGAAGCAGGCACCTTGTGCCCCGGAGCAGAATCCCAACACTGAGGGAAACAAAAGCGACAAATATTTTTGTTATCTGTAATTCTGTGTCAATATTTATATAGCTCAATTCCCCAGGTAGCTGTGGGTGAAATTACTGAGGAGAAAAAGAATCCTCAGACCTACACCTGACTCCAAAGGAAATGCACCAGCATGCGCTTGTAGCAAACGAACGAGGGGGATGAAACGGAGCAGTGAGATGGGAGGTGAGGAAGAGCTGCAAGCGGAGCCAAGCTCCAGCTCTTTGTCTGACAGTGGCTGTTCCAGCTTGGTTATCAAAACCCTTCCTGGTGCCAGGGGCTGGCGGTGCTGGGCTGCTGGTGCTGGGGCTGGCGGTGCTGGGCTGGCGGTGCTGGGCTGCTGGTGCTGGGCTGGCAGTGCTGGGCTGGCGGTGCTGAGCTGGTGGTGCTGGGACTGGTGGTGCTGGGCTGCTGGTGCTGGGCTGGTGGTGCTGGGCTGCTGGTGCTGGGGTGGTGGTGCTGGGCTGCTGGTGCTCCGGGTCACCCTTACGGCCGCTGGCCTCCGCGGGATGTGCGCAGGCTGGCTGGAGCTGCAGCACAACATGTGGAGAGAGCTGCAGGAAGAGATGCGGGTTTATCTCCGAACACTGCGAGAACAGCGAGATGAAGTAACGGGGCAGAAGAAAAGACTCAGTCTGGCATGCAGACCACAACAACTGGTCTCTTTTCGAATTTTTAATTTCCCCAGGGAATCACATGTTTATTAAAATGTTAAAATCTATTGTCTCACACTTCCTTTAGCCTAATCCCAGAATTTGATAGAAAAATCCCTTCTTGTAGAGCATGCATTGTAAATCCTCTTTGTTTAAGTAGGGTTCACAGCAGAACTTGGTGAAATTCGACATTTAAGCTTTGCTTTCACAGGTCTGTGAGCCGTGTGGCTTTGCTCAGGATGAGAGTATCCATGCATACATGCTGCATAGCTCCTTGAGCCTCAGGAGAAAATGAATCTGTGCAATACGTGTGGTTAAGCCTAACTGTGGAAGTAGCCCAAAACCCATGAATTTTTATGTGTTTTACTCCAGGACACAAAGCAGCAGAATCAATGTTTTCGCTTGGCATTGCATGCAGAACAGGAATGACTTTAGGTTCCTGCAGAAGAACAGTTAGAAACTTTCCAAATGAGTGAAAGGTTTGCAGTGTGTTTTTGTTGTTCTAGACATCTGCATTTTAGAGTCTGGTCAGACCTTCCCTGCGGTGGAGCTCTGGGCTCCTGGGTGTGGGTGCATGAGCAGGAGCCTCGCGGTGGGGCTCCCCGGGGTCCCCGGGGCTCTGGGCACAGAAACACGGGCAGCTCGAGGGTCACACTCCTGTCAGCAGGACCCCACTGCCTGTGGGGACAGGGTTTGACAGGGAAAGAAAGCAGAATATGGGAAAAAGAAGGAAAATAAGTGGTGGCATTATCATTATAATTTGTATGTATTTATACTATATTTATAATTTAGTTTTATTTTTAATAGACCAGTCTATCAAATGGAGTGCTGTGCCTTGGAGTCTCCTTGTCATTGGTGACTGTTGTCCGTTGTGCTGGAAGGTCCTGCGCTCTCACCGGGGAATTCTGTGTCTGTTTGGCTGGTGATAAGCTGTCGCCGAGTCTGAGCAGCCTGTGTTGTAGGTGCTCTCAGTCCAGCTGAACACTTACAGAAGGCTGTACGTAGCCTATTGCCCCAAGGAACTCTAATACTCTAAGAGCTGATTAACAGTTGAGAGAAATGTTTTTAATTGTTTGATGACTTTTATGAACTACTCACAAATGGAGCCTCCGTATAAAGTCTGATCTATTTTTTTTAACTCCTTAGGAGGAACTTAAATTCCGTGTTAAGTGGGAACTGACACAGCACAGAAGCGATTGCAACGTGATAAACATACAGTGGTGTAAATTAAAAGCACAAAATCCTGGAACAGAGTGATTGTAGGGCAGTACGGTGTAGCTAGAGGAAAAAGTTAGGATTTGCCAGGAAGGGCTTCAGTTTTTGGTCCTATGCTGCTCTTCTCTGTGCTGTGTCATAATGCAGAAAGTGGGATGTTAACATTGAGACACGGCTTAACGGGGTCTATGACGGTCTGCGGTACAACCCCGCGGAGCATGTGAGCTGCTGAGCATCATGGGCAGTTCCTTCTGTGTTTATTTCTGCTTCGGGCCGTGGTGTATTTCTGGGAGGAGTATCCAGATATTTCCCCATTACTCCTTTCAGCTGACAACCAGTGAATTCGACTTGTGTGTGGTATTTATTCTTGCAGCTTAAAATCAGTTGGAAAGTGGTGGGAATTCTGCCAACGGGGCCAGTTCACTTGGTGAAAGCTGCCCGTACACCTTGCTGTATTGAGGCCAGATAAATCTGATGGTGGAATTTTGGCTTTATCATTGTGTAGTTTGAGGGGTTAGTTCTGCTGAGCTGTGTGACCACCTTCCTCGTTCCTCCTGCTTGCAGAACTCCTTTGCGCTGCTCTGAGCACATGGGAGTGGCTGCCAGCCCGCGGCTCTCTGGGACCGCAGCCGGAGACCCAGGCAGCACCCCTACCTTCATTGTCAGCAAAACTCCTCAGTGCAAGGGGATTCCCTAGGCTGTCAGAACAATTCTTCCTGTGTTTCCAGTTTTGTGACAGCAGAGGATGGCTCCTTGACTTTGCGACACTTCCCACGTCACCGAGCCATGTAACTCCTGCTGATGGCCAGTATGGTTGGTTCCGTTTTAAGATTCAGACAGGGACTAGGGTCATTGTGTTATGCTCTTCAATGAATATATTTAATAAAAAAAGCTTTCCTTGTTCCAAAAACCATAGCAAGGGAGACTGCAGGGGGTGCCTGAGATCATCTTTTCTTGTCTTTCCAAAACACGCTCCCTGCTACATTTCTGACCTTCCCTTGCCTTCCAGACGCAATGCCCTGCAAGTGCCTCCTGCACTCATTAACGTTTTCTGTGACTCGTAGGGCTGAGGGGTGACTTTGGGTTGCTGACAATGATGTGCGTGTCGGTTGCCAATGCAGCATCCCATTGCTTCAGGCTCTCTCTGCTTCCCTTTGCCTTCTCTTGGGAGCAAGCTCCGCTCCTCTCTGCGGCGGGCGCTGGAGGCTTTGGCAGGAGTTCTGGGATGACTCACCAGAGGAGCAGGAGAAACAGAGAGAAAGCAGATGAGATAGATTTTTTTTTTTTTAAGATATGAGTTAACATGAGAATTGCTCTCTGTTGGGCTGGGAGGGAAAGCGATGATCGGAATTGTGTCCTATGGCTGACTTCAGTGCCTGCCCTCAGGCTAGTTATGAGGGAGGGGATTGGGTTTGAAGCAGGAGAAGGCTTCCCATCCAGCTGAGCTCTGTTACCCTCCACGAGTGCTGGGTGTGCTGCGGTTTACTGGGGACAGCTCTTCATAGCCCTCTGCAGAAAATATCATACCCTTGGTATTTAAAGAAGGCATAAAGCTCTATGTCTATAAAATTCCCCAATTCTGTGTGACTGTGAGGAGCCAAGTCCTTAAAGAAAAGAGGTCCTGGGAAATAAGACCTGTCTGCACTACTGTTGGAGGTCTTTCAGTGTCCATGGAGACCCGTCTGCAATATATCCTAGAATGGACAACATATCAGAGGACAGCATCCTTGTCACCGAGGTCCACATGCTCATCTGTTAAGGGACATCTTCTGGTTGTGGTCTGCACCTGACAGCTTCCTGGGTGACGAGCCCGGGCTTTTTGCTCTTCCCAAGACATATAAATGCAATCTTCAGCGGCTGAAAATGCAAACTTTGTCCAGAGGTAGTTATTATAAACAGCAGGCATGTGATAGAATAACACTAAAGCAAATGAGAATAATTATTTGTCATTGCAAGTAAAATACACATCAGCAGCACTAGAGGTGACCCATTTCACTCCTGGTGCAACCCTCACAATTTAAAAAAATGACACAGCAGATGCCTCTGGTACAAAATATTTCTATTTGCTGCCAATGAAACAATACTTGCAGTGCTCTCACTGCCACATTTTCTTCCATTTCCATATTGTGATTCTTTCACAGCTACTGTCTGCCTCCATCAAAACACAATAAAATTTTTCCTTATTAGGGGAGCTTTGTAAATAGAAATCACCCAGCCAGGAAATCTCTCTAAATATTGAAGGGATCTCAGTCCTACTTACATGTCGCATAAACAGGGGCCTTGAGTTGCACCCGTAGCCATGGTTTTGCCAGCAGGGGTCTTGCAATACCTCAAGAGGACACTGTGAATAAGTAAAGGGCCTTTAATGAAAAGAAAATGTATTAATCCATCAAAAAAGTTGCACCTTAGAGATAAAAAGTGGAAGATACAGTGGAGATTACCAAAGGCTGTGTTTTTATGAGAAACATTCAAAGTTCATTCAATCAAGTCTGCACTGAGACTGGAAAAAGAAGGGAAAGGTAATTTAAAATATAATAATTAAAATATACTTTAAATATGTTGATCACAAACAATTGATCAATGTATTGATCAAAACACAGGGAATAGTCACAGTTGAGTTCTGGAGGTTTCTCAAGTGATTGAAAGATGGAATGTCTTCTCCTTGGGTATTCCAAAGAAAATCCCAAAGCTATTGAAGAAAAACGTTCAGAGAAATGGAAGACTTGGTCACTTGTGTTGTTTTCCCCCGCCCCAGCCCGGGAACTGGGAACAGCCCTTGGCCAGCGCAGCACTCTGCCGTTTCCCTCTCCGGCACAGCTCTTCCCAGCAGCGCAGCCTTGAGCAGGGACGGTCACAGGCATGTCCAGAACCAGATGGTGACATTGGAGCCTAAATGACTCACAACTGAAATGCTTTAGTCTTGAATCCCTCCCTGATGTGACTCCATCAAAGCCAATGAATTTGGCCTCCTGAGCCAGCATCCTCCTGAGCTTTGCCAAATCTCCTTGGCTTGTTACTGTTGCTTGCAAATGGTTTGAGAACAAGTCCTCCAGACACGGGTTCGGAGAGTGTGGTCGGTGGGCAAAGACTTGTCATTAGGAAAAGAGCTGCCTAGAAATTTGCACTCAGCCTGAAGATATTTTTTATTATGTATTAACAGCGGGTCTGATAAAGCTGGAAGGTTTTTAGAGACAAATATCTGATTTTTGCCTGTTTGAATTTGCTACTTTTTGCTTGCATCAAATTCTGGATGGCTGTTCTGAATGATCTCTTCTCCAGAGAAGGGAAACTAATACTTACATGGCTATCTTTTTTTTTTTTTTTAAGAAAATTTGCTGCTAGAACATTTATCTTTTCAGTAATACCAGTGTTTAAAAAAAAATTAAGACTTGCACCCACAGAGGTCAACAAACATCTGGCAGCAAAAATTCTGCTCAGATGAAGAATCACTGGAGGGCTCAGCCAATGACAGCCCGATGGGGTCCCTGCTCCCCTGGGCACTGGTTTGGATCCAGAGTTGAGTGATACCCACCAGTGGCTCTCCCTGGGGATGCGGTGGGGCTGCCCAGCCAGAGCCCAGCGCTGCTGGGGGACGCAGGGTCCCTGCTGCTGAGCTCAGCTCCAGGCTCCAGAGCAAGCCGGGGGCTGGAAAGCAAGTGGGCTGGGAGAAAGACGGGGAGGATTAGGCAAGTGTCAGGGGCTGGAAAGCTCTCCCTGCCAGTATCACACTTTGAATTTATTATTTCCACTGTAGCTGCTTTAGTGTCAGTGTCCCACGGAAGGGGGGCTGCACAGCTTTGTCCTACAGGCAGGGAGACAAACAGAGAAACTGGGTTTTTTTCCCCTTTCTTATTTCCCACCCAGAAGTAACCCGAGTGAATTTCCTGGAGTTACTCCAGTTGAAAGCTGGAGAATCGTGAGCCTTTGTTTAACGCAGTTCTTCCGAAATGGCATTTCTGGTGGCTTTTGTCACCTGACAGTGGCACAGGAATTGTGATGCAGTGCAGCAATGCTGCGTTGGTTGGAAATGTTTCTAACGCTGTAACGCCAAAGTCAAGGTCCAGTGGAAGGGAGTAGGGATGGCTGAACGTTCGACTGTCCTTCAGCCAGGCAGGTGCGGGGTGAGGGTGCTCCTGCCCAGCGTTTCCCTGCACAGGCTCCGGTTTTCCTGCATTCCGGCTTTTGAGCAGCAGCAGCACCCTGCCAGGCATTGCGGGTGCCCTGTGTGCCAGGAGGGAACAGAAACCCGCAGCACCAGTGCTGAAACAAACCGCGGACCAAAATGTTCTGGCGAGGAGTCATCCTTGCACTGAGAGCGCCGGGGCGCGTGGTGGGGGGTCAGGGTGCCCCTCGAGTCTATGTAATGCAATGCTGCCTTTCCCTTGCGAGGGGGAGAGAGAGCGCCGTTACATCTGGGAATGATGTTTTTCTTATTGCGTTCGTGTGTTGCACTGCTGTGCAGACCTTGGAAATACACATCCAGCCATCTGATCCCGCTATTTTTTTACTGTACACATTCACTCACTCTTCAGTTCTGAGGCATATTGACTTAATTCCCTCTGTTTTCTAGTGCTGCGTGTGGTTTAATCACATCCCCAGGAAGAGGTGTAATTATTAAACCACAGGAAAGTTAATGACTGGTATTTGCTCTTCAGCATAACCCATTTTGGTGTCCAGGGTTTGGCCTGTCATCCAATGGGAAAACCAGCTTGGAGACATAATCCTCAAACCACACGTGATTTTCCAGTGATTTATGCATATTTTTTTTTTTTTCACATACCAGTTAGAACAATAGTTTTGCTGGTTATTTTAGAAATGTGTGTTTCTTCGATCAAGCAGTGCGGTGCTTACCATAGTGGAAGGTAGTACCTGCTGAAAATTCTTCCCTGGAATTATCCCGTGATTCATGTGGGGGATGGGTTTTTCACCATATGCAAACTAGATTTTACATAAAATTTGCATACTTGTGTAAATGTTGCCTGCAGTACTTGTCATTACACAAATGCATAATTCAGGGTTTTTTGTTAAATCAAGAGCTCCTAATGTACTTTGCTTATTATGTATATAATCCCGAGGAAATTGGGTAACAATTGCTCAACATTTTCTCTATGGAAGGGATTTCCTGGCAGCCTTGCAATAGCAGTTGGTCATTAGTAGCTCTCTGTACGTCTCATGAATTCTGGTTAGCTAAAGGTCCACTAAACTCTGTCAAGTTTTACTTTGGTCAAAAGAAAAGGAACAGAACCCCTTAGAAAACAGTGCTTCTGCAGTTGGTTGGTGTTCCATTTAGGAAACGGTGATCTGGAATCACATCCCTGCTTTTTGTCTACGAGGTTCGTTAATAGATAATTACAATAAAAGCTTAGAAACAGGGCCAGTTAATCCTCTCTGTTAGTCCCCACATGAAGTTTGCAAGCCAAACAAGGGGTCTGTGAGCCACCAGTACCCGAGGAGCTGCTGGCCCGCGGTGGAGCCCCCCGGCCCTGGTGCCGTTCCCCCTCAATGTTCCATCAGAAAATCAGACACCGGAGAGACGCGGGGCGTGGGGGCCAGGGGCAGTTTGGCTTTGGGGTGAAGGAGACTCGTGTGGGGCTGTGCTCCGCTGGTGACGTGTGACATCCTCAGGTGACACGGGAAGGGCTCACGGGTGGCAGAGAGTGTGTTCAGGGGGTTGTTGTGTGGAGCCGGGGAAAAACCCGCGGAGTGAGGTGCTGTTCTGTGCGAGGGACGGTGTCAGACCTGCCGCGGGTGAGCGTCCCTGTCTGGTGAGGGACTGGTTAGCAGCTCTGGAGACGGGGATTAACAGAGTTTTCTGGGGTGAAATCACCAGGGCTTGCTTTCTGTTTCACTGAGACGAATAAACTGGAA
Organism: Pterocles gutturalis; assembly: GCF_000699245.1. Classification (NCBI taxonomy): domain Eukaryota; kingdom Metazoa; phylum Chordata; class Aves; order Pterocliformes; family Pteroclidae; genus Pterocles; species Pterocles gutturalis. The sequence continues at coordinate 11,970 of NW_010145924.1, read as the reverse complement.
TTGGTCTGTAAAGTGAGTCAGTCGCGTGCCGGTAGTTCTGCTTCTTGAGCGTGTGTGGGACTGCTCCTCTGACTGGGCAAGAAATGCACTTTCTGCCCTTTTAAAGATGCTTGGTCTGGGCTTTATCTGGGACTGCTCTTAAAAACTGCAGAAACTTTACAGGGCAGGTTCTGGGCTCACAGCCTTGACACTGGTGGTGTTGCACTACATTTGCTTTAAAGGCTGTTGCTGGTTTCACGTATTTTCAGTTCAAGAATGTCAGGATTCCTGATTTAAACTGGCTTGGAGGTCAAAAACAGGCTTTAAACTTTCGCTCAGGAATTTATGGTCATCTGCGCATTGAAGGGGTTGTAAAGCCCTTCCGCAGCTGAGGGGTGGACTCTGCGTGGGTGTGACGACTGCACGTGATCCGGGCA
>NW_010145924.1:9198-11496 GCF_000699245.1 Pterocles gutturalis | reverse complement strand
TCATCCACCTCCCCATCCCGGCAGCTGGGTGTCCCCATCACCCACAACGTTTCCCCACCCTTCGGGTGTGGGTGAATGGCCCCAGCGAGGTGGTACCCAAAGGAGGGATGACTTCTCTGCACCCCTTTGGGGACCGGCGGGGGCCGAGGGGGCTGAGCCGCTGCTGTCAGAGCCGTGGGGCTGTGCAGGATCGAACTCGAGAAAATCAGATGACTTCCCAATGAAAATGTGCACAGCGCGGGAATTGTTTCCATGTTTTAGGGAAGATGAAATCTCAGAATGCGCTTTTGTTTTTGTACAAATAACAGGGCTCAAAATAAAGGAATGTAATTGGGGAGCAGGGAAGCAGTTGTTCAGTTAGAAAGTTTGAAAGTTGTTTTTGAAGCAAGAGAACGTTTTTGTTTTTTTTTTTTTTTTTCCCCACTCTATAAATAACTCTTGGCAGGCAGAAACAACCTTGATTGCATGAGATGAAGTAGAGCAACCAGCAGGCTCTACAGCAGAATAAATGGCACTGTGCCAAGGCTTCATCAAATGAATAATAGCTTCCACTTGACAATCAGTAAAGTGCCTCTTCTCCTGTGGATTTAGTTTTTAATGATGATTAGAGAGGATGGGCCCCTAAAATTTCTCTGGTAGAAATGACCTCCTATTAATTTCTGTTACTTGAAATGCTGAATTTCAAAGCTATTTTACAGCTGCAAAACCAAAGACACTGACATAAAGGAACTATTATCTTTGTAATTGTAGCAACAAGTACTAAATTTGTCATTGATTAACAGAGACTTTTTAACTTTATGATCCTCCTGTTGGCTCTGTCCCTCACACAATGTTCCGAGCTTTCCAGATTGCCGTCCTTTGGAAGTAAAATGTTTGTTAGAGTGTGCATCTGGTGGACTGGGAACCCTTTCTATACTACTGCCTTCTTCTGGTTTAATTCCTTCGAGTGTTTATTTCTAACATTTGGTGTTGATCACTGTGGGCAGCAAAGGGCGTGTTTTGGGACGTGCGGCGCAGGAGGGTCCTTCCGGGTGCGTGTTGGGGGTGGGAAGGTGTGCTCTGCCCGTGGGGTGCCGCGAACGGCGGGAACAAACATGTGAAGCTCAGTTCTCGTGTTCCCCAGGAACAAAGGGATCTTCCCTGCTCTGCTGAGTAAAGAGACGTGGTGGTTTTAGCGCAGAACGAGTGTAATTGCCTTGAAAACCTGGACATGCAAACATATCCCATGCCTCCTTTATTTTTTTTTTTTAAATTTTGTTTTGTTTAAAGTTGTAGAAAGGAACTTTTGTGGATGCTGTTAGAGCCTTTGTGATGCTGTTTCAATGGGGAGTTGTAAGAAAGGCTGCTTAGGTCTTAGCTCTGGATTAAAATGTAGAAGCCAATTCCAGCCTCGTCTGGCTCCTGTCCTCAGGCTGCTGCTGGTGGTTTGGGACAGCGCTGGATAACACCAAGTGATAACCCCCTTTGTGCGATCACCCCGGGGTTTGTAATGTCCTGGTGCCCGTTTCCTCGCTGGCGAGGAGACAAGAAGGGCTCCAGCGCCGTGTCAGCATCTGTGCTGGTGGGGCAGTGGAGGCAGGAGCCCCCTCCCCAGCCCTGCCGGGGGTCCCTCCATACTCCCTACAGGATGGGGAGAGCAGGACGGATGAGAGTGAGGGAGAAGGAGCAAATATTAATTAATGATCGTTCGGCATAAGACCATTACTAAGTGAGCAAAACAAGTCCCTGAGGGAGGTGAAATAAACTTTATTTTTTCCAGCCAAGGGGGTTTCAGAGTGCTGTCTCCTGTGTGCCACGCTGCGAGGGAGCATTAGCTGGGGACGGCGTCAGGAGCGCTGTCGTGGGAGGTGGTTGGTGCAGGCGCTGGGAGGTGGGACACGCGGGGATGCGCATCTGGATGAACTGCCTGCAGTGAGTGCTCCGTGTTTGTCTGAATTGTGCTAACAGGGAGCTCTGACAGCTACTGATGGTACTTGGAAGAGTGCTGCAGAGAAAAAAATTATGAGAAAAGGTTTAAGACCACTATCCAGGTTTCTGGATGTAAGGTTAGGATGTGAGGAACCACTGGAAATAAAAAAAAATTAAGGCAATCTGTTGTAACCACTTGCTTAAAATATTTTAAAATATTTTGTTATGACTTTTTTTTTAAATTTTACATTACATTTTTACTATAAGCGATCACATTTTCATAGTGAAAAACTGGCTTTGAATAAAAAGTTGGAAGTTTTCGTGTAGACTGTTGAAACCGGATTTTGAGTTGGATATTGAAACTGGCAATTTGTCATAAACGACCTTTTT
>NW_010145924.1:0-9172 GCF_000699245.1 Pterocles gutturalis | reverse complement strand
GAATCAGCATATTATTAAAATAAACATTGCTCTAAAAAGTCTTGGCAAGCAATATAAGTATACAGAGCAGAGCATGCAAGCAGATAGTAATTTACTTCTGGAACTTGCCATTCTATATGTGTACCGTGGGAGTTGGGATTTTCTTCAGTTTTGCCATGAGAAAAAATCATTTTGCAAATGTTTCTGTAGATCTTGGTTTGGTTGCCTTTGTGTGTTGCATGATACTGTGTTTTCTGCCACATCAACAAAATAACTCAAGCTGGCACTTTGGAGCACGAGCTTGGCGTTGCAAGCGCCGATGTTGGGTGGTGTGAACGTGTCCTGGTGTTTGCGGGCGAGGTGCCGTGTCTGTGACCCCGCGGCTGTGCAATCACGCTGCGTTTCTGCAGAACACGCGCTGAAGAGAGCACAGGAGGAAGGGCGAGGCGCTGGTTTCCGAGTGGATGGAGGGGTTCTGGCTGTCCTGGGGGCTGGGGAAGGGGCCGTGGTCCGGTAGCTCTGCAGTTACCACAGTCCCTGTCTGCAGTGCCCAGATGTGACACGGGGTGCTCAGAGCGGTGTCACTGCGTGGAGCTGGTGACGATGGGACACACCATCCTGGGGACGGTGCATTGTCCAGCAGCAGCCCCGCTCTCTGGGCTGTGGGGTGTGCTTCCATCTCTCTTTGCAATGGGATCACAGCCCGGTGTTTTCTCCTTTAGACACTGGGACCTGTAGCACAGGGACTTGCACAATTGTATTTTATGATTATTGTCAGATCTTGGCTTTTGTAGCAAGTGGTGCCCTATCACTTAATCTAGAGTTCCCGCACAAATGATGTGTGATCAGCTAACAGCGTTTAAATTACATTTCTCTGCTGTCAGACATACTCCAGGGAATCTCCACTGAAACTATTGGAGCTCTTATCAAGGTTCGGGGAATAAAACAGAATATCCAATGCTGGCGACACTGAGTTGCTTTTGTGAGATGCCACAACACTTCAAAAATCGTCTCTGGCTTTAAATTCCTGGGAACGTGGCACTGTCTTGGACACTGCTGTGCGGTGACTCTTAGTAAATTCTCCTCTTACCAATGACCTGTGTGTGCCCAAGGCAGCACCGGGCAGCACCGGGACCATGATGTAACGCGGGTTTGTGGCTGAGGGGCTGGGAGGGAATGCAGAGACAGAGAAGGCTTGAGAAAATAGAATAATGCTAGCGAGAAGGACGTGTTTTCTCTTCCCCAACAGGCAGCAGCTTTGTAGCGTATACTGCAGATCTACAGAGTTCACACTCATGTGAGATGGCAGCAAGAAGAATGCCTTCAGAGTCCCTCCTACTGGTTAACGTCCTTTGCACACTCATGCATCTTCAAGAAAATCTAGCACTTTGTTTAGAAATTAGTGACCCATTTATCCTTTCTTTGTGCCTGCCTTCATCACAGAAGGACTCCCCGGTATTTGCAGTGGGCTCCAGTGCAAACGCTGATGCTGTTGGGACACGCTTGGTAAGGCTGTGGAGGCTCGTGTTTGTGCTTTGATATGGAGTTAAACATACCTGAGCTACCGCAAAGGCACTGGCACTGTCCGTGGAGATTTACATCGCTGTACGTCTGTGAAAGCCAAATAAGCCAATACCCAGGCAGGGATGCTGCCAACACCGAGTCCAATTCAACCCAAATATGTTAAAGTTTGAGTTTATTGTCTCAGGCTAATGAGTATAGCTTTAACTCAAAGACAAGAGCTAAAACCTTTAATCCATGCAAGAGTTTCCCTTGTGGTTTTTTTTTCTGTTTAAGCTTAGTTAAATAAAATAATAAAAATACTAGGTAGGAATAACTAGCTTTAAAGTGTTTTATTCCAGTAGTGTGGTTTGGATAATTTGTGGCAGCCTGGAACTCACAAAGTGGTCAAAATAATTTATTACAGGTATTAGGAATAAAAATCAGCTTTAGAAACCAGCCCCTTGAGCAATTCTTGTGATTGCATCTTGTGGAAACTAATGGGACGAATTTCAAAAGCTTTGTCACAAACATAGATGTATTTTGGAGGTGATCAAGTTTTAGAGCTAATTTATAATTTTCCACAAGAGATCTAACTCTTCTGTATGTCTTCATACTTTATAATCAGTAAGAACAACTATAATTATTTTTCTTGAAGATTCGTCACTCACCCAGTCTCCATTTTCTAGCTACCTTAAAGAAAAAAGCAGTCGGTCAATTGTTTCAAAGACTTGTGAAGCCCTGAACTCCTCTGAAATCTAAACAGGGAAGAAGAAGGACCCAGGAATCTGGCTTTCCACAGCCATCCTCCAACAGCCTCCTCGGCTGGACACAGATGTGCTCAGAAGGTTTGTGCTGCTGCAAGTGGAGAGCTGCAAAACAGAATTACAGTCCTGAGGTTCATTCTTTTCTTAACTACGGCTGATTTTCATGCTATGGAGCAGATCATTCTCAAACAGGTGGCCACAGCCCTATTTTATCAGCTGGAGATCAGACCATGGAAATTTCAGAAAATCTGAATGCAAGTGGAATTGAATCTACTTTTGTATTATTTTGGATTTAGCATATTTTATACAGGTTTTAGAGATCTGAGCAATATTTAGCCACCAAAGTGAGAGACTTTCTTCTCAGCGAATGAAATATGTGTTGACAAATGACAGTAAAATGCTCCAACAGAGCCTCTGAGGGGCTGCTTGATCACTTTTGATGCCCAAGACTTTTATTTCCTCTTAATAGGCAGGGTCTTTTCTCTGCAATAGGCACAAGATCTTGAAATTAATAGAAATTCAACCAAGTAAAACTAAAGATAGAAAGATGGAAAATGGAGGGCCAGATCTTCAGATGCTGTTAGTTAGCTTTTTTCGTTGGCTTTGGTGCAGCTTTGAGCTGAGGAGGGTGGACTCTGGTGTAACCCAGCCCGCCCACATCTGTGGGTGAATTAGTGAGCAGTCTTAACCGAAATGAAAGACAGATTATTTGTACATCTGCTTTGGCGTGACACCTCCACAGCACGTTCCAGAAGCATTTCAGATGTGGACTAGAACCCTGGAGATATGCCTTTGTGTTTGTGGAGGATGTGCCCTACGTCTGCAGCGTCTCCTTGCTCGGGATGGCTGGAGGCGAATCCCACCCTTGCCGCCGGAAGGATTTGTCTCCCTTGGATAAATGGCAGCAAAGCCTCTGCTGACTTCAACAGCCTTTCCCTGGTGATGCGAAAGCTTGTTTCGCAAGTCTGCTGGTGAGTCTTGGCTTCAGTGTGGTGCTCCTGAAAGAGTGCCTAAAAAGGTGCTTAGACCTCACTGAGGATGGAGTTTAACCCTCGCTGGTCACAAGCGGTTGGTTCTTGCTGCAGGAAAACTGGCTGAAATATCCCGATAGTTTCCTGAAGTCCGTATGGATTTGTCTTGACCTGGTGAACTGCAAAGCTGTAGTATCCAGCGAGTGGGGCGGAACAATCGTTATTCCAATATTCCCGAAGAGCCCTGCGTAACAAATGAACATGTTCAGGGCTCTGCTTTGTTAATAGGAGAGTAATGATAGATGTTCGTTGTGAAATTTAAAATCAGAACTTGCTGCCCTTGCTCTTGCTGCAGTAATCAAAATGATTATATTTCCCTGGTATCATCGTGCTGATCTTCCAAAATGTGAAGGCAGCGCACGATGCAGCTCAGTGACTCACCCTAAAGAAAACAATGCTTAATTGTCTTTAATAAAAGCTGCATTTTCCAGGAAATTCAAGCCCCAGGACAGCCACGTTGAGGCAATCTGGTATTTATCAGTGAACAAGGCCCCTCGTGGGGCATGTGAGCGTTTGCCACGATGGATGGGGGGAGCTGGTGGATCCCCGACTGTCCGCAGCCGTGGGTGGGTCTCTGGGGGGTGCTCAGCACCGGCCCACCCCGATGTTCCTGGGTCCCTGCTTCAATCCTTGTCTTTGCCCGTGTTTTACTGCGCATTCAGTGAGAGCACAGACAGCAACGACCTGTTAGAATCGTCATTACAGAGCCATCATAGAATGGTTTGGGTTGGAAGGGACCCTAAAGCCCATCCAGTGCCACCCCCTGCCATGGGCAGGGACACCTCCCACTAGCCCAGGTTGCCCAAAGCCTCATCCAGCCTGGCCTTGAACCCCTCCAGGGATGGGGCATCCACAGCTTCTCTGGGCACCCTGGGCCACTGCCTCACCCCCCGCACAGGGAAGAGTTTTTATCGTTTCCCAACAACATGCGTAGAGTCACAGAGCACCCTGAGCTGGAGGGGACCCGTGAGGACCATCGAGTCTCACTCCTGACTCCACACGGGGCAGCCTAGAAGTTAAACCATCTGTCTGAGAGCGTTGTCCAAAGACACTTAAACACCGACAGGCGCGGGGCCATGACCACTTCCCTGCGGAGCTTGTTCTGGTAACAACAGTATTCTGCTGGGGCGTTGATTTTAATGGGTTGCAATCCAGAAAATCACTTCAGCAAAGCTTTACCTAAGTCCTAGATTTCTTTATTAACCCTTGTCCCTCTGCAATACACTTCACCCACACAAAAGGAATCTTGTACCAGTTTTGTTTGCAGAGAACTTGTAAGGAGGGTGAACAAGGAGCCAGGTTTACTTTAGAGACCGAGCCCTGGGACAGTGTCACTGCCCTGACTGTGTCAGTCCTGGTGATGGGGCGCAGTCTCCAGACGGTCTGGAGCGACAGCGGGACAGCGCGAACTGTCGTCTTCTGAGAAGCGCGTGTGAACTCTCCAGGGTCCCTCTGCTCTCACAGGGAAGGTGGAAGAGGTGTGCTGAGCCCTATAGTCCATCTCTGCTGGGTTCAGGGTGAATAGCTGCTTTTTAACACGGGTTTTGTAACGCTGTGTGTGCACGATGTGAAGAGCGATGTAGCCTAAACTGATCTTCTTTCCCACTCTTGTTTCCATTTATTTTCTTTGTAGTGTCCTGTAGCAAAGGTAAACTTTCATGTTTGTGTTGAGAAACAAACACACAGACAAAATCTCTCACAACATTAGCAACTGCTAAAATTGTTATTTTTTTTAATCCTAAGCAGCAAGTACGCAATGTTCCATGTTGGTATTTAGGCGACTATTCTGTAGGTAGGGTTGCAGCACTCAGGAGTACGTAGCCTGATTCCTGGGTTTTAGAACCAATAGAAATAGCTCGTGGTGGTTTGGGATGACTCTCTTGTTCAGCTGTTAACGTTAACTTTTAACACTGAAAAGCAAATAGGGACCTGGCAGTCAAAAATGCTGAATAAATTGAATTTTACAGGAGATGCCATGATGAACAATGCTATCGTGACCTTGCTGTTTATTGGGCTGGGTTTGCAATACCACAGAGTTTCGAAAAAATCATTTCCATATGAGTATTGGTGTGAGATTTTACTTTCTGGACATATCTTCCTCAGTTTGTCATGGTTTTCACTGCCATGGAGCTATGAGCAGGAACCTATCTGTTTTGAATTGGTTGCCAGAATGCTCACATACTCAGGCTGTGCCGTTAGAATTGATTTATTTTGTGGATATGAAGCTGCAGTTACAAAGTTTTATTGAATAGTCATCATAGGTAAGGAAAAAGCTCAGCCACACTGCAGAGAGATTAAATACCTCCGAACCCCTGGGCTTTAGTGGGAGTGATGTCGCAGAGAGACGCTTCTGCCGTCGCGAGGAGCAGGGCCTGGGACACGCTGTCGTCACCTCCCGGGAGAGGTCAGCATCCCACTGAGCGTTGTGGTGTAGGTGGCAGCGGGTGTTTGATGGAATATTCTGAACAAGGTCAAAATTGCCCTTTGCTTTTCTTGACGTAGCCCTTCGGAAGGAGTTTTTTGGCCAGGATGCCCCGGCTCTGTGTGTCCGAGCGAGCTGGGCTGGCTGCTGGTGGTGACAGCTGGGGGGGAGCTATGGACACCCGTATCCCTCTGCTTTCCTGCTGCTTCTTGCTGCCCTGCACGTGCCTTTGGGCACACAGTAGTGCAGAGAACGGGCTTGTGTTTGGCAAACAAGCCATCGCAGCTCGGTCTCCTCCCTGTGTCCCCGGGTAAATCGTTCTGTCACCCGCTGTGCCTTGGTTCACGTTCTGCAGCATGGTGCACAGCCTTACCTCTTAGAGGTTTATAGGGAAAACACACCAAACGTGGCGAGGTGTGCGGCTTCTGTGGCAATGCAAAGCACCGCACGAGTCCTGGAGCCACCATCAGCCCCCCGTCCCCCGGGCGCTCTGCTCCTGCTGGTGGTGCAGGAGTTCACCGTCACTCAGCGCCGAGGAAAGGGTCAGTTAACAACTGGGTGTTTCTCATGCTCACGTTCATCTGTCATCCCCGCTCAGCCTCCCAGCATGACTGAGTCCTCCAGGAACGGGTTGATAGGGCTGGGTTTGTAATTAAAGCGGGAACACACAGCAGAGTTGGCTTTTACCTGCTGCAGAACGCGGGACACGGGGCATGTAGGGCGTGAGTTGGATGCGAACCTCCGCGAGGAACTGAGCGATTGCCTCGGTGATGCTGCCTGCGGCTGGCTCGCTGCTTTTGGTGCAGCTCGAGGCTTACCAGAGGATTGTTCACATCTCTGTGGCTGCTGGGATCCTGGGATTCTGATGACATTTCCTTTCACTGACTATTTCTCTTCTATTCATTTGTGAGAGTGTGTAATTTCTTAGTTTGTTTAAAGGAGTCCTAGCCATGGTTTCCCCTCAGATTCTTTCTCAAGGAATCAAAACTGAAAAGAAGAGAGTCTTGACAGCATTTTGGCTCCAGCCTTTGGAAGGTATTGAGTGAAAATACGGTGTGAAAAGTGTGAGCTCACACTCTTTACACCGACAGTGAATAGCTGATAATAACAGATTGCAGTGCTGGGTTTGCCACCTTGGAGCACCAGTTGGCTTTTGCAGCTCAAACCCCCAGCTGCAAATGTCTGACTGCCGGATTTTTCTGGGTTAGGTTTTGTCCGCAGATGCACGGGGATGTACCCAGTGAGCTCTTGAGGAATGTCTGTAACTCCAGCTGGTGTTTTCCTGGGTAAACAGCAGAAACCTCAGCATCATTCCCTATTGTGTGTTTGCATGTCAGCGGGTGCTCAGCACCTGTATCTGGTGCAGGAGTGGTGCTGTGTTCTGTACCAGTGCAGGAGCGGTGCTGTGTTCTGTACCGGTGCAGGAGCGGTGCTGTGTTTTGTGCTGGTGCAGGAGTGATGCTGTGTTTTGTCCTGGTGCAGAAGCAGTGCTGTGTTTTTTCCCAGTGTGGAGTGCTGTGGGGCGATGAGGCCGCCCCGTCTCTCCTGTCTGTCCCTGGGGACCCCAGCTGGACCCCGGGGCCATTGCAGCCACTGACACCCGTGACCCACGACTCGGGCTGACCCACCGGCTGTCCTCAGGTAAAACTGTAATTCAGATGTGCTTTGTAAGAGCTCTGCCTACCTGAAAGGCTCATGGAGAAGATCTGATAGCTGGCGTTGCAGAGCAGCCACCAAAGCTCTGCGCTGGAGACCCATCACTGCGCACCAGGTGGGGTTGAGGTGTCCATACCGCAGCTGTCATTAGCGTGTGTTTTACCGCAGTTGCTGTTAGCACGTGTTTTACCTGCTGCTGTGGTGCATCACAGTCACCCTTTGAGCATAAAGCTCATGTTAAAAGGGCAGCTGTAGGTTGCTGTCTTGAGAGATGGGCAAAATCCAGCACCAAAAAATGGGGAATGTATTTAAAATCGCACAGAGAATCTGCAGGAACATGAAAGAGAGAAATAAAATCTCCCAAGTCCTGGGCCTCAGCTATCATCACAAACCTGTTTCACTCTCATTTGTTTGTGCTGTCATCAGGAGCTGATTTATTAAAATCCCCAAAGGTCACAGTGCTCCCTGTAGTAAGAATGAGACAATGCAACAAACCGTTGTCTGCTGCACTTGCCATAATCTGATAGAATTATGTTAGCATTGATGTTTATTGTATACCTGGGAAACTCTTCACAGTTTACTTTTGCTTGCTCCAGTTGTACATTCTCAGTCAAATAACTAAACCTTGACATCCCACTGGAAACTACCATCCGTCCCCAGTTTACTCCAAGAGTGACCTAAGCACGAGGCGTGTTCTGGTGCAGCCCCAGCATCTCTCTCCGTGGAAGCGTCCCTCGCTCTGCCGCTGCCGCGCTCCGGGGTGGTTCGGTGCTGCGCTGCGGTGACCGGACAGGCGTGCTCCGCTGCCGTTGGGTATTCACTGTCTGTGGTACGCAGAGTTAACCTGGTAGTGGAAGAATTCAGAGCTGTCCTTGTCAATGTCAGGCAAAAGATCAGTAAGATTTGCGGAACAAAAGAAATACTGGTGTTTGTGAAATGTCCTACTCCTGGTTTTGTCCTTAATCCTTTTTCTGGTTACGCAGGAAATCGTTTTTTTCCCTGTGCTCAGATAGCGGAGAATCCTGATCTGAGGGCTCTGTCCTTGTGTTTGACAGACCAGGATCCATCCTTCTTCACGAATGTGAGCAGCTGCTTTCTGATGCTACACTCGATGCATTTGTCACCCGGAGCCGCGGTGGCAGCAGGTTCCCAGCAGCACCGCGTGTCCTGTGGAGGATATCTCTGGTTTTTGGAGCTTCCCACCCGGTAACTCCCCTTAGCCCTTGCCTTCCTGTGGCTATGGGAGGCAGCGAGGTGCTGGCCCCTCTGCGTGACACATGGCATCCTGCCACCCTGGTCAGAGATGGGGCTCTGGTTCCCGCTCGACCCTACAGCGTTTTTCTGCCTAGCAACCATTCAGAAGGACCCCTTTTGTCACAAGCATTTTGCAAGCTCAGAGAAGAGCCAGGAATTGCTGCCGGGCTCTGCCAAGCCAGGCTACACGGGCGGGCAGTCCGGTGGCTGCTCCGGGTTGGTAATGGGGGTGACCCATGTTCAGATGCAGGGGGAAATGATTTTACAGAAAATACAAGCGTGCTCTTCCACCTGATCTGGAAGGAAGACCAAAAACACCCCAGCCATTAATGAGATGCCAGAGATGTGCAGAGCTGGCTTGTGAGCTCCTTGGACAGCAACAGCATCTTTACAACATGGTGTGCCTGAGCACGGGAGAATTTGCTCCTTGCACAGGGAAGATTTCAAAACTGACCTCAGGAAACATTTCTTCTGCGCAGATGATGCTCCCAAAGGACAGGAGGATGAGTTGCACCCCACAGCCCAGGTGAAGTCCGTACACACCAGGCTGCAGGGGTGCAGTG
>NW_010145923.1:1955-2500 GCF_000699245.1 Pterocles gutturalis | reverse complement strand
GGCGGCTCTTTTACCAAGTTTCCTATTGCATCATCGGAGTCCATCGCTCCTCCTCCTCCTTCCCTGCCTCCCCAACACCTCACTGCCCGGCTGCAGACACGTTTACATAAGGGATTTAGAGCAACCTGTGTGTGTGCGGGCAGCCGGGGTCGTGGGTTCGTCTCGTTAAGCGAGGCTGAGCGAGTCCCGGGACACGGGACGGGGAAGGAAAACGGACCCGGGAGGGTTTGTGGGCGAGAATCAGCCACACGGGGCAGCAAACGGGGACACTGAACCCTTGGGGTGGCTTCTGCAGGATGAAGGAATGAATTAAAGGTGGATGTAGGAGCAGGTCGCGGGCTCACCGTGGGACGCCGGCCGGTCTGCGTCGCAGCTCCCCATGGCGGAACCCTTCCAGTGCCCTGGATGCCGGGTCAGACTGGCCACGCTGGCTGCAAAGGAGAGAGGGGAAAAGCTGTCAATAAAAACCTGCGAGTGAGCCGAGTGAGCCCACGGCTCCTGGCGGTGACAGACCCAGTGCCCCAGCCCTGCTCCAGCTCGGAGGC
>NW_010145923.1:1545-1894 GCF_000699245.1 Pterocles gutturalis | reverse complement strand
AAGACGGGGAGAGCAGCCCGACCGCGCAAACCAAGGCGACGGGAGTGTTTGCAAGCGCTGGGCTCAGGACGGTGCCTGTTGTGAAACTCCAGCCAAGGAAGCAAGAGTGGAATTTCCTTCATGTGTAAAAATGACACAACCCCCCCCTTCCCCTTGCAGGCACGGTTATCGCCTCTGTGCCCCACCCTGCACACCGCAGCTGGAGTTTCATTCAAGGGCAGGACGGCACTCTCTCCCCGCGCTGTATTTTTACACCAAACCCACGCGGAAAGGACCCAGGATCCGGCACCGACCTTGGGACGCAGCTGGCGTCCTCCTGGCTTTAGAAGCTCAAACCCCCCCCAAGCCC
>NW_010145923.1:0-1533 GCF_000699245.1 Pterocles gutturalis | reverse complement strand
CCGACAGAACGTAGACACTGGGATGTAAAACCCTTAATCCCCCTCAAAGCGGCCGTACGCTAACGGGAGGGTCCCTTGGAATGAGGCAATATTGGCTCTGCGGAGACATCACGGGAAACCGTGAGCCTGGGATTCATCTGAAGCGATTTGAGCCAATTTGAGGTTTTCAAAGATTAATTCCCCGGTCCCACAACCAGCTCCAAAGGTGGGCTGCAGCCAAGCCGGGCACGCTACAATCATCCTTCCTGGGGGCTGGAGCCACACCGGTCCTGGTGGGCAGGGCTGCGATTGTCACTTTATCTGTCCAAATATACTCGAGATTTTAAAGTGTTGACTCCAGGACAAAGGGAATTCCGTGCCCCTGGAGCTCTCGGCTCGGCACAACGCTGCCCACGCCTGCCGGCGAACCTGCCGGGGCACAGCGCGCGGAGGGGGTTTGCTTTATTCTGCCACTTGGCAAATAATCTCGAGTGTTTGCTCTGGACGAGCTCGCCCAAGAATTCATCCGTGCAGAGGTGCTGAGGTGTCACCAAACCGCACGATCGCCCATCCCGCGTTTTTTGCCGCTCCTGTGTGGCAGAGCAGGAACCCTGCAAAAGTCACCGGCCCCTCCGGCCTCACCGGGACGGGGAAAGCGGCTCCGGCGTCCGCAGGGGATGGGAGGGCTGGGGAGGACGCGGGGCGGCTGTCACGGCTCCTGCTGCCAGCGGGGAAGGAAGCAGGATGCCCGATGCCACCACGGAGAGGGGTGACACCGCAGAGAGCTGTGCCACCGCAGAGAGCTGTGACACTGCAGAGAGGGGTGACACTGCAGAGAGGGGTGACACCATGGAGAGGGGTGACACCATGGAGAGCTGTGACACCATGGAGAAGGGTGAGACCGTGTTGCTTTATTCTGCCACTTGGGGGATGGGAGGGCTGGGGAGGACGCGGGGCGCAGAGAGGGGTGACACTGCAGAGAGGGGTGACACCATGGAGAGGGGTGACACCGTGGAGAGGGGTAACACCGCAGAGAGATGTGCCACCGCAGAGAGGGGTGACACTGCAGAGAGGGGTGACACCGTGGAGAGCTGTGCCACCATGGAGAGGGGTGACACCGTGGAGAGGGGTGACACCACGGAGAGGGGTGACACTGCAGAGAGGGGTGACACTGCGGAGAGCTGTGACACCGCGGACAGCAGTGACACGAGTGGTGCCACCACAGTCTCAAACCCATCAGGGCCCCAGCCAGCCCCAGCCCCCCAGGTTAAATGCCACCAAACCACCGCAGGCTGCGGGCGAACGGCGTTGGAGGGGACGATGCCACCCCACAGCCTCTGCCCGAGACGTCTCCCGCTGGGACGGGGACAGCGGTGAGGCTGGAGAGAAGCTTCCTCTGTCGCACACAATATTTTCTTTCTCCTTTTCTAATGCCTTTCACCAAAAAACCACCAAGTTGAGCAATAAACCACCTTTTCCCCCCAATGGAATTCCTCCAGGAGGAAGAGCGCTCACCCCGGCAGCACGTCCCACGAAACTCTCACTTCATGAGAG
>NW_010145922.1:0-453 GCF_000699245.1 Pterocles gutturalis | reverse complement strand
TCTCAATCACTTAAGATGCACAAAGAACACTGCAAGAAACCTAGCGAAATAAAATCTAACTCTTCATTTGTCAACTACACGTTCCTCTTTTATAATATCTGAAGACACAGAACCTGTACAGAGAAATCATCAGCAATTCAAATCAGCTGTTTTCACAAAAATCCAGGAGTAATCCTTTCAATTACACTTAACGGCATTCTGACAACAGAAAGATAATGCAAAGTAGGTGTTTAACAGAAGTACTTGATGATATCCTCTCATTGCTAACAATATGGGATACAGTCCACACCATATGGAACAAGAGAAAATGTTCTTGAGAACAACAAATATCTACGAATTCTGATACTGTGACAGGGTTCACAGTGAGGAAATGGCCTCCGCCCTGAGGCTCTGAAGTATATGTTAAATGTATTCTCAAGAATATGCTATGACAGTCTGCTCCATTCTAAAGCA
>NW_010145921.1:0-5880 GCF_000699245.1 Pterocles gutturalis | reverse complement strand
TCAATAGGTTTCATCATTAAAGACCACTCCCCTGGGTTGGGGAGAAATCAATAGGTTTCATCATTAAAGACCACTCTTCTGGGTTGGGGAGATTTCAGTGAGTTAAGTCCATGGTGCCTTCCCAGGAAGAGAATCTTGGTGAATTGAGCACTGTCCACTTCCACATTAGTCAGTGTAAACAGAATGCTTTTAACCGAACAGGAGTAATGAGCTCCCAAGCTCTACCTCTACCTCTATTGAATACTCATTGCATACGCAATGCATTTGACTGCTAACAAAGATAACAATTACTAATCACTTTGATAGTTCACTAAGTATATGTATGTTACCCTACAAAGCTCTGAACAACTGCCAATAATAAAGTCACAAACACAAGTTTCAAAATTATGAGCAAGTAGCAGTTTACCTGATAAATGCTAATGAGATAACATAATCATTATTAACAGTGATAGTCCAGTCACAATCTCTGCTGTGGGGATAAGGATGAGGGAAGTTTGGTGAAAGTATAAAACCTGATGAGCCAGTCAAGTTTCCTCCACAGGGAGCTGTGAATAAAAATAAATTGGAGTTGAGGAAAGAAGGAAGGCAGGAGAAAAAGAAGCAAGTACCAGCAATCTGTTCACTGACATTTAATGTCCTCCAAAAGTTAAATAAGAAACAAGTGAAGTATTTACAAAGCTTTAACAGAAACAATAAATGTGTTCACATTTCTCCTTAGACAAATACTGATACTACTAAGTGAAGTGCTAGGTTTTGAACTCTTGTGTCCTTTTATTTGCTTGCATAACATTATGTCAGGGCTTTTCTGAAAATACTGTGAACTTGAGAAATTCTCTGGCTGCAGATATAAAAAAACTTGACTGGATAAGCTTTTCACTTTCTACTTCTTGTTGAAGGCATTCTAAAAGAAGCTTCTTAGGTTATTAAATATGATCTGCTTATACTGACAATGCAACTACTGGCATTTTCACCAGACAGTACTGATTAGTAATTCAGATCAAGACTGATATAATATGAATGAAATACAACAAAAACATTCCAGTAATCACAGTTTCCAAACACAGAGATAAATAAAAATCTTCCAAGCACATGTAGAATAGAATGAACACATTTTTCTATGTGAATTTGAGGTTCCTAAATGTTGTATATTTGTGGTGCAGAAATGTAAATAATTAAGAAAATGAATGAACCTATAACTATACTCATGAAGTTTTGTACTTCCACATTCTTTAACTGAGACTTCTTACAGAAAGAGGTTCAAGAGAATAAGCACATTTTCTAATGTCTTTTTTTTTGAAAGAACTTCTTAAATTTTAATCAAAAGATTCTAGATGAGATTTATAAAGACTTATCATTCTGCAAAAACTGAATTCTAAACAGTGATGATCTGCATCACCAAGGGAAGGAGTTGATTTCTCAGGTCTTCTATGAGCTCAAAGGTTACTTAAAACACTTACAGAATCATGGAATCATTTAGGTTGGAAAAGACCCTTAAGACTATCGAGTCCACCCATTAATTTAACACTATCAAGTCCATCATTAGACCATGTTCCTTAGTGCCATGTCTACATGCCTTTTAAATACCTCCAGGGATGATGTCACCACCACTTCCCTGCACAGCCTGTTCCAATGCTTGACAACTCTTTCAGTGAAGAAATTTTTCCTAATATCCAATCTAAACCTCCCCTGGTACGACTTGAGGCTGTTTCCCCTCATCCTATCACCTGTTACTTGGGAGTAGAGACCAACACCCACCTTGCTACAGCCTCCCTTCAGGCAGTCCTGCTGGCCACACTGTTTCTGATACAAGTCTGGATGCTATTGCCCTGACTGGCCACCCAGGCACACTGCTGGCTCATGTTCAGCTGGCTGTTGAGGAACACCCCCAGGTCCTTTTCGGCCAGGCAGCTTTCCAGCCACTCTTCCCCAAGCCTGTAGTGTTGTGTGGGGTTATTGTGACCCAAGTGCAGGACCCAGCACTGAGCCTTGTTGAACCTCATACAACTGGCCTTGGCCCATCGATCCAGCCTGTCCAGGTCCCTCCATAGAGTCTTCCTACCCTCAAGGAGATCAACACTCCTGCCCAACTTGATGTTGTCTGCAAACTTACTGATCCCCTCATCCAGACCATTGACAAAGAACTGTCCCCATTACTGAGCCCTGGGGAACACCACTTGTGACTGGCCACCACCTGGATTTGACTCCATTTACCACAACACTTTGGGCCCAGCCATCCAGCCAGTTTTTTACTCAGCAAAGAGTACAATCCAAGCCATGAGCAGCCAGTTTCTCCAGGAGACTGCTGGGGGAAACGGTGTCAAAGGCTTTACTGAAGTCTAGGTAGACAACATCCACAGCCTTTCTCTCATCCACTAAGCGGGTCACCTTGTCATAGAAGGAGATCAGGTCAGTCAAGCAGGACCAGCTTTCACAAACCCATGCTGACTGGGCCTGATTGCCTGGTTGTCCTGTATGTACCATGTGATGGCACTCAGGATGAGCTGTACAGATTAAAATGTAAATATGAAAATGTATAGATATAAACTGAGTGCGAAATATGCACAGTATTTTGTAATGTCACGAGAAATAAATCACAAGTCATCTTCATGAATTTCAGAATTCAAGTAGAGTAATTAGAAAACTTAAGCAGATTAATGTATCCAGTTACAATACACGTAAGTAAGAGTCTTTCTAGATTTTATATATTTTTTCTTATATTAAAAGGGAGCAATAGATAGCTGAATTACCTCAAAACCAAAAATAAAAGTTAGAATCTTTGATTGTATTTTAGTACTATAAGAGGTAATGAATTCCAAAATTACGATTTTGTGTAAAAGCAGTTAGAAGTTGAAACACCATCCTGTTCTAGAAACACATAGATATTGCAAATCAATAGTACTAGCAAATGCATATAACAATTTTTCCAGATGCAGCACAATTTGTTGCTTCTCTTAACAATCACCAAGTAAAAATTTTATCATGACAGCATTTTTTCAGAAGTTTTCAGTTGCTAGAGAAATTTCCATTAGCTACAAGGGAACAGACTGGAGAAGTTTCATTTAGTACAAAACATTTACTTAGTTTTACAATAAGGATAATAATGACAATTTCTCTCTCTTCACAAGATTAAAATTGGCTATGTTCCTAATAATAAGCATATTTTATTTACTGTTCTTTTGTTAAAATTCTGAAACAAAATAAGATTTTTTTATTACAGAACAAGATGTTTCCTTTAAGTGTAAAAGAGGTCACTGTGACCTTCTATCTCGCTGAATTAAAAGTTCATGCAAAAGAGTCTTGAAATGTGAGGTTGTATGCAATGTAAAGGCTGCTCATCACCTGGAACTAGTGTTCTTCAGTATAACCCTGTATATTCCTGCTCTTGAAGTACCTTCACGATTCAGGCTGCATTATCTGAATAACTTAAGAATTAAAATGTAAAGAGTAATACAGAGAACATTAAGGTTACTCACTGTAACCAAGCTTCACTGAAATGACCCCTAAACTGTGTCTGGTATTTTCTGAAGGACCTTGAACTTACACGTGACGATACAAAGATGTTAACTCAAACTGTTATGTCCTTGTTCCTGACTACTTTCTGTGAATGTCTGAATTCATTATACTTTTCTGATGTGGTCTTGATTTATGTTAGTTCTCTGCTAAGTTCATTGATAGAATGTTTGCATATTAGTAGCCTCTTTCTTATCTATTTAGTCTTTAATTTACACACATTAGCAGTCACTTTTTCTGTTACAGTGAGACAGGTTATTTCATTTAAACCTTGCCAAGGCCTAGCTGATAATCAAAAAGACTCAAAGACTCTCCAGGGAACAAATGGAACGTACACAACGTTGGAGAGTCAAAATATCTTTCTTCTTAAGCTGTGTCCTTAAAAGCAGTAAAAAACCCCATTAATCTTCAACTTTGTAAATCATCTCCCAACGTAGAATTTTCTTCAGATACAGTAGTTTCAGATTATTTTATTTTTTAATTCATTAGGCAGTAAATTGAGAAAGTCAACAGCATCCAATGAAAAATATTAGTAGACAATGTTGCCTTTTCCAATTTACTATCTTCTCTAAAGCTGTTTAAAGACTTTATTTCTCTGTGTGCTTGAATTAAATTTTTGTGTGTTTCAGAATACATAATTTTCTGAATTTAATGTGTGCAACGTTCTTATTAAGTGTCATAACTTTGTTTTTAACTGAGGGCAGACCAGCTCAGAAAGCAAAATTTAAAGGACACCTATCTTTTACAGTATTAGACACAAGAACTAAGACTGAACAAATGTAATAGACCATCTAGAAATAAAGGCAAATGACAACACACTACAAAAAAACTACTTTTAATGTATTACACCGTGAAAACTAGATGTAGGTTATGTCAACCTGTCTTTATAATCTGTGTAGACACAGCAGTAAGCAAGCATTGTGTGAGACAGTCTGTCTGTAGATGATCTTAGCATTCATTGTTTCTATGGGAGGAAGGACAGGTTGGGTTGTTTTCTCTCTAAAAACTACTTAATTTTTCTGGAAGGCAACAAAGTACTATTCCAGAACTTTCTGGCTTTTTTTTTTTTTTAAATTTATTCACTGAATTGCATTTTAACAAAAGAAATGTAACAGAATGTATGGTTTCAGTAGTTTTTGTTTTTTTAATAAGAGATATTAAATATAGAATCATAGAAGCATATAATGGTTTGGGTTGGAAAAAACCTTTAGAGGTCATCTAGTCCCACCTTCCTGAAACAAGCAGGGACATCTTCAACTAGATAAGTTGCTCAGAGCCCCATCCAACCTGACCTTGAATGTTTCCAGAGAGGGGACATCTACAGCCTCTTTAGGCAACCTGTTCCGGTGCTCCACCACTCTCATTGTAAAAAATTTATTTTATATATGTAGCCTGAAGATATATTTAAATTATCATCATTAAATAGTATTATATCATAATATACTTTATATAATATTAATACTATAATAATTAATAACTGCTGAAATTTTCCTTTTTATTTGTTTCATACAGATCCCATTTTAAGGAAAGCACCATTGAAATTCACTATTTACAAAAAACATTTCCAAAGATATAAAAATGGAAATCAAGGCCTTGCTTAAAACCAACCAAACAAGACCAAGCCAAAATTAATACTTAAAAATTGACCTATGAATTTCAGAAGGAAGTCTGAAATTTTTGGGAGACAGTCCTTACTTCACCTAAATGTATAGTAAACCTGAATCCTAAAATTACATTTTGCATGCCAGTACTTTTAATGAAATCCCTGAGCAAACTAAGTGAACACAATCACTTAAGATTCTGGTATCTAAACAAATTGGACCAGGAAGTCTTCGGAATGGAAAATACCTAGCTATCTTGTCCCTCTGGTCTCATAAGACCCCACCTGGAGTACTGTGTCCAGGTCTGAGCCCCCAACGCAAGGACGTTTAGCTGTGGGAGCGGGCAGAGAAGAGCCACAAAGATGATCAGAGGGCTGGAGCACCTCCTCTATGAGGACAGGCTGAGAGGGTCGGACTTGTTCAGTCTGGAGAAGAGAAGGTTCTGGGGGGACGTTATAGCAGCCTTCCAGTACCTGAAGGGGGCTACAGGAGAGATGGGGAGGGTATTTTTACAAGGGCATGTAGCGACAGGATGAGGGGTAATGGATTTAAACTGGAAGAGGGCAGATTTAGATTAGATATAATGAAGAAATTTTTCGAGGATCCACTGTGAGAGTGGTGAGACACAGGAACAGGTTTCCCAGGGAAGTTGTGGATGCCCCATCCCTGGAGGGGTTCAAGGCCAGGCTGGATGAGGCTTTGAGCAACCTGGGTTAGTGAAGGGTGTCCCTGGCGGGGGCTGGAACTCGATCTTTAAGGACCCTTTCAA
>NW_010145920.1:0-59696 GCF_000699245.1 Pterocles gutturalis | reverse complement strand
CCTGCGGCTGGGCCCAGCCCGGCGGTGCGCGGAGGGGCTGCCCCGTCGTGCTGCCCCGCTAGCCACCGGCTTTACCTCTTCTAGGTCAACGAGATGAGCCTGGGCTGGAACGGAGGAAAATGGGAAAGGTTTGGAAATGTTTGGAGAACAAAAAAAGAAACAACCATCGAACAACTCATTATGGAGTTAGACAAAATGATGAATAAGGTCATAGGGATAATGAAAGGATGATTTTCCCTCTAAGCAACAGCTAGTTGGTCTCTTAACCAAAAGTAAAGAAGACACTGTGTACCTTTCACGTATGTATATACAGCGTAAGAATAAAGCACATAACGCAGGAGTGTTTGCAATGGCCACAAAAAAAAAAGTTATGCAGAAAGTGGAAATATTTTGCTGTTTGTTAACTTTGCTTCACCTAGCAAACATTATTGGGATCACAGTCTCCCATTTTCCTTGGCAGGGGATAATTCTTTTTTGTAGATGCACTCGGGCAGCTCTGTTGAGGTAACACCCTGCGCATGGAAGGGAATCCGCGCTGCTCTGCTTGGCACGGCGGCCTTGGCTCTGCAGAGGCTTGGTGCGCTCTTCATCTGGTTGCCTTTTGATTTGGTTTGGTTCTTTTTCCACATGGGATTTTAACTTTAAGTGGCATCATATTCAAGTGGTACTTGTTTGGGATGGGGTTTTTTCTCCCACAAACAATTTAAAGAAAGTTATGGTTTTGGACATACAATGTAATACTGCCCTGTTTGTTTGAAAGAGGATCAGTAAATGCAATCCTGGAACAAACGCTTTCACAAGCAGAACAGTAATGTAATGTAAACTTTAAGAAATGCAGCTCTTTGTACAGTGCATGTATTTTTTTTTTAATTTGGAAGATTAGCTTCTGAAAATAGTAGACTCTCGAAAGAGTATTTCTCTTGCTTATTACAGTTGTTAACTGAAGAACTCCAAATAATTAGCTACCTTTTCCTCTGCTTGATATTAAAATATACATGTAATTACACCTGTTTAGTGATAATTCTTCCACTTCTTAAGTAAGAAGAAATAATTTTCAAGATTTTATTAATGCATTACATTGTTAGATCCAGCATGCGCTGATGAGCGTATGTCTTTTTTAAATTGGGTATAGAGGCTCTGTTTGCTATAGCTAGGACATTGAATGCTCTGTAAACTGTCTACAGGCTTTTTGTGTTACATGAGCCTTTACTGAATCCAGAATGAAAACTTAAAAATAAGGTACAATTTATTTGCGTGTATCATTGTTCAATAAATAAGCCACAGTAGGTTAGGTAAGCGCAAAATCACAGGACTATTGCTGTTTTTTCTGTTGCTCAGTTTTTAACCATGGCATCCCACTGAAATAAAATATAGTGACTCTTGTAAGTTTATTTGGAGCTAAAAAGAGGTCAAGATTAGGTGCAATGGTACTTTATTCCTGATGTATAACAACAGCAGCTGTTTAATAGGTCTTCCCAGTGCAATTTGTGTTTGTATGGGATATTACTTTCAGATAACTTTTTAACATGAAAACTGCTTTCTCAAGTAGAATTGCATTTTCAATTATATTCAGTTTTTGTCAAGTCCCTTGGAGTATATATTAAATAGATTATACCTACTGAAGATCAAAACATCATGGTACCTTAGGCCTTGCCTGTATTAAAAATATTTGCATGGGTGTAGTTATGGTAACATAGCTGTACCCACAAACCTAGCACTCTCTGTAAACATACGACACATCTGTAACGGGAGTTTGGATCACAATCACATAATGAGTTCTCGCATACAGCAGCTGATGGGTCTGATGAAGAGTCATGCAGACACAGTTCTAGCAAATAGCAAAGCAAACTATTAAGGGTTGGAGTACACTGGCGGTCTTGTGGCTATACCTGCTAATACGTTTAGCAAGATAGCTAGAAAGACATCAGCAATTAGTGTTTACTCTTTTTTTTTTTTTTTTTTTTTTTTTTTTTGGCAGAAGTGTTATAAACTGGGACAAAAAGATAGTAATTTCACTGATTCCACAATGAGGAAACTATATTACCTCTCCAGTCCTTTCCCAGAAAAAGACAGTCTCAGAGTATTAATGATTGTGCGGTGTGGGTTAGGTGATGTACAGTGACACATGATGTTTACATTATGTCATGGCTTCATTAGTGTAAGTAGTGTGGCCATTAATGTTATGTAATTTTGAGAGATGCTTCCCCTAAAGTATCCTAAAATGTGAGGAAAGAGAATCTACTTTACATTCAAGTCTAAATCTGTCTACAAACTTAAAAAAAAAAAATTATATCTCTCTTTATCCATGTGATTTTAAATAAAAACTGTAAGCAGCTTTTTAAAACATAAGCTTTCTTCAGAAGACCATTACAATCACAAAATCCATAATGTAATATCCTGTCAGAAAGGACTCTTAACAAGAAGATAAAGAGGAAGTGAAAAAAAATTCTCCAGTATTAATCTCCAGTAATATTTCATTTCTTAAGCCAATTTATAATATAGTCATGGTAGAAGTATCAATATTGGATGAGATGTCTGCCTTCTTGATTTACTTACTGCTGATAACAGTGATTAATATTAATAGTCTACTGCTTAGATTTATTAGAAAACATGATGGAGAAGTAAACTCAGAAAAAAAGTCTTTACAAAAATAACAAGGGCACCAGAAACATTAAATCCTTTATCAGACCCCTGTTGGGAACGCAGTCTTTTAAAATAGCAATGGGAACAGGATCTAGCAAATGAGAGTGAGAGTCTGATCCTGGTCTATCATGAGTCACAAACATTACTTCACTGTAAGAAGGGTATTGCCCATGAAACACATTTGACAACATTTATGGCTCAAGTCAGTTTATTTCCTAATAAAACAAAGATGCATTCACAATGGTCATTGTTTAGTTTCGTCACTCCGGGTATTATATTTTGGTATGGGCATTGGTATTGCATGTCCCACTGCAGAAGGGGTGGAATATATATTTTAGGGACCTAGAAGAACTCTGAGAGGAACGCCTCAGAAATATTTATATTTTATATTTATTCTTGAAAAATTCCATCTCTGAACTTAGACTAAAATGTAAAAAGAGACCCATAAACCCTTTTCATAAGCACTACCTTAATTAAAAATTGAATACAGTTCTGTTTTTATAACCTTAATCTTCAATATTATGGCATCATTTTGTTAATGTATATTCATGTGTATTTATGCATACATAGACACAACATTACAACTTTCAGCAGAGCATTTATTCAAATTTTAGGTTAAGCAGAACTAATAACGATCTTCCTTGGTAGAAAATGCTAATAATTATCACATTTTATTCCCAGATGTGTAAACCAAGAATAATCCATTGCATTAAGTAGAATTAAACTGTAGAAAACCAATGTGAGATGAAAGGTAACAATAATCCTGATTGCTATAGCTGCTAATCTAAATATATCAAGTATGTGGTTATGCATTCTATCCTTGTCTATCCAAATAAGGCTGGATCACCACCTTCCTCTTCTTTTTCGTGGAGCTCTTCAGAATACAGTACTTTTGTACTACATTTTCCAGAAGTTATACTAGCAGAAGTGTACAATCAAATTAAATATAACACTCTTCTCCTTCATCACCTCAACATAAAAGCTATGGTTCAAAAGTCAGATGCCATGAAGTAACTATGCAGTTGGAGGTAACACCATCTATGTTGTTATGCAGTGTTAAAATTAGGAACTTTCTCTTAACTTTGGTGCTTGGAATTATTCAATTTTTGGTTTATTATTCTGGCAACTACAGAATATTAGTTTCACTTACTGGAGCATACATGTTGGCAAGAATGGTGCATATATTTACATTTTAAAGGTTTTTAGGGAAATTGCCTCCCCTGGGGACATACTTCATAACTGTTATTCTTGCTATTGGAGGTTACACATGTGTGTGGAAGGGAAAGTATGCCCCGTAAGGTAAAACAGAATAAAAAAAATCATAAAAGGTATGTTAATTATTTATAACTACAAAACAAAATACTTGAAATTATGGCAAATTAAAAGGGCATTTATTTACACACAAACAGGATTGTTTAAAACCACAGGCCTTGCCCATAGCAGAGAAGTGAAGCCAAATAAGTGACAAAACATATTAACCTTATAGTGGATTTTTCAGACACGTAATACCTACAAGGAGAGTCTGGTTTCGTCAGATTAAGGCTTTTTTTTTTTTTTTTTTTTAATGTTGTGTTTTGCCAAAGGTGGCCACTCATTTGACAGACCACACTCTTAAAAAATCTAATTTAAAAGGCTTTTTTTGGAAGTGCCTTAAAGAACACAGTCCAGAGCAACATGTGATCTGGGGTACTTGTCAATGCAACAGTTGTTCCAGTATTTGAAAAGACAAGGCAAGATCTAATGAATAAATTTTGTGTTAGAAAAATTGGTAGGTCCTACATGAGGTTTCCTTGAGTTTTGAAAAATTCAGAATGGGAGGAACTGACCTGACTAGCTCAGGGTCTTGTATCATGCAGCTGATCATGTTATGTATTGAAAATGATAGTACCTCTTCCTTAAGTGTTGAGATATCAGAACAGTGATATAAATTTATCTGCAAAAATGCCTCATAATTAACCAGCTTTACAGCCAGGTAAACTATAGTACATTAGATGGGAGGGAGCCGTGTTTATAGGAAGAAAAGGAAATATTTCTCTGGCAGGTTGATTTATTTTCAGATTTAATCCTCTTGAAGATGAATTGGTGAAATTAAAGTAAAGCAGAGCACTATGGATAGATCAATTTGTCATATGGTTCTGGAGTTTATCACTGTCCAAATAGCTTGTATTTTCCTCTATATGTACTACGTAACTAATCAGTGTGTCTGAAATCCTGCTGTATACGTGTATGGTGCAGATTAGCTTTAAGAGTACACGTCATCTTCAATTCTTTGCTTCTGATCCAGACTGTGAAATTGGAGAGGTGTTTCTGTTTCAGTGGTTTTCAGACTTAAAAGCTTAGGAAAAATACAGCTCTGCGTTTGGAGACTTGAGCCTTTTGTTCCCAGAAACAGTCATGATATTACCCGTTTTGGATGAACAGTTCCCTACCTATTGGACCATCAAAATGGTATCTCCCAGTCCCAGACAAGGACGAGCATAAGAGCTGAAGTCTGTTTGAGAGGGTAATGAAGATTTACAGATCGCTTTGCCAAGTCATTGTGCATACAGAGAGAGCTTGCAAACAATCCTTCTCCATGACCTTCCACAGATGCTTTTCCAAAGGGGCTGTTTCCACATGGCTCTGCATGATCTCTTTTAATTTCAAGTTACATGAGAAGAGGCTGAACTGTATATCTGTGTCCTTCTTTCGCCTTACTTGTGAAGTAGCTGCACTTTGGTTCAGAACTAAAACTATTACTAGTATTATTAACTGCAGTTAATACCATTTATACATAGTTGAGTTGAATATCTGGACTAGGAATTACCAACACAGTATTGGCTTTAATGTAACATATTGTCAGTATGGAGATTTTGAGTTTGAAATCCACACTTGCAAAGTACATATCCTTCTGCCTAGGAACTTGTGAAATATATATTGTTCATTCATATCAGCTTAGTCATTTCTAGGTTACATCTCTGAAGAAAATATTTCTGATCTCTTGAAGAGGCTACCCAGGAAAAAGGCTTTATTAACCATTATCCCTGTCATCCTATACCAATGTTATTTTGTCTAGCAAGATTAACAGCTGTGAAAACAAGAAGAGTGGGAGGAACCTTTTCCACACTGAGAATATATCCTATTCAGGGGATGAAAGGAGGAGATTTTGGTGCTTTGTGCTGCAGATTGTTGGCCCAGATGTGAATGAGCATATCTGTAACTGTCTGAGTTTTTAAGATCTCAGGCAGGTTTAATAATGTAAAAATGCTTACAGTTTGCTTTGATTGGTGCTGGACTTGCCTTCCTCCATACGTGCTCAGCCGCTGCAAAGGAGTTCATCTACATGCCACCAAGAAAGTACTAAAAAACCTGAAAAAACGCAGTGAGGAAAGAGGTTTGAACTGGCTAAAAGATGTAAGAAGGTTGACTTTTCTGGAATAAGCCCATTTATACAAGTATCTGAGAGCTGAAATGTTCATTTTACTTCATTCTTAAATAGGAATTTAGAACTAAGTGAAAATCTCTTTAGCGAATGAAATTAATATAAATTTAGTTCAACTGTATTCTCATTAACATTAAAAAAGCTGTGTTAGAGCGGGAAGCTGATTCAGTAAATCCCTTTTTTTTTCTGTTAAAATGCACTTAGGTTTAGGTCGACTGCTTCCCTTATAGATAAGGGTTACTTCTCACAGTGGTATTGCCATGAGGAGATCTTAAAGACTTTGATATGAAATGTGAAAATTTGCCCTTAGCTGTTCAGCAAGTGCCAGAAACTTCCATCAAAAGTAAAAATAAGAATGAATATTACATATAAAAACATGCAACCGTAGTAAGCTGAACCCCTTACTTTCAGCAGTAAAATTGTTGCAAATCTGTACTCACAACTTTGTATGCAGAAAACAGTTCACCACCATTATTGGCTAAGTCTCCATTTTTTTCTTCAGCCTTTTAAGGATTCATACAGTGTGCAGAGCACAGGATAAGATCTCAAGTCACTCGTAAACTTCCTCCAGTTTTCTGGGTTGAGCCAACATCAAGTCTACAACCAGTCAGAATCTCAAAATGTGTTATGCAAAGGTAGGCTCAGATGAGCTGCTTTTTTTTTTTTTTCATCATATGGTTGCTTTTAATTTTTGTTGCCAAGGGGACAGAGGAAATGGATTTACCAACTGCAATGTGATGAATTTTAAAGCAGCTGTTAATAATATTTGAACTCTGAATATAATTTGTATGCAGGAGGAATGAAGAATAATAATGTCATTTCAGAAAATAAACAAAACCCAACTAAACAAAAATCACCCTTTCCCTCCCATGCTCTTCTCTCTCATGTCCATATCATTTGAGAACTTGAGCTTTGAAAAACAGAACTCTAAATCCCCAAGCAACCACAGAAACATGGGAAGGTAAAGGACACAAAAATATTGAATCTATTTTATCCCATAACCCTGTATTGCCTTAACATAAACAGGTGTTCTTGAACATTAATAAGGTCCAAAATGCACATCTGGTTTTTAAAATGCTACTCTAACAGCAGAAAGGAGCTGCTGCAGACAGCAAGAGAGACACCTCTACACCTTCTACACCTTGCCCTCCCCTTTTTGTTTTATTCGATAGGAAAGACTTTACAAGAGAGACAAGAGAGAAGCCAGCAGCAAAAGAAAAACCCTTTTAGTTTCTAGAACTGCTCTTTGCATAAAGTAGACTGGAACTAGCTGTGTGCAAACTTAGACCACTACTTTGCATGCAGCCCCCTTACCAGCAGCACAGAGCTCATCATCCCACTCATGTGGCTACAAGCAGCCTCTCTCCTTCCCTTTTACAAGTTACTGTGTGTGTTCTCCTTTTCTGGTACCTACTGCATGTGGACTTCACTGCAGGAACATTGTTGGTGCCTTCATACATCTGTGCCTGCAAGGTCACCCTCACTGCAAATATCTATTACGATAATTTCTAGTAATGCCACGGTCCATTCCTCTGTAGTGAAATAAATGTGGGACCTGGATGTTGAAACTATTCATGGAAAAGTTAGAGAGAAACAGTTCTTACAGAATTTGCTCAAGCTGGAGAGATCAAAAAGCCTTCCTCCAGATCTGTGCAAGTACCTAGAGAAGGCTACCAGTATTGTTACACCCGACACTCAGCCCCATCCAAGTCTGCTGCCTGCGTCTTCACACCTTGAGATCAAGCAGCATTACATTTGTGACATAGAATTTACCTAGATTACTCCACCTTTGCTTCCAGATGTACTTTTGGTCTACCCTCAGGTAAGTCCAGGCATTTTTCTATCTGATTTTGAGGAGTGTACCAAGACTTCTCTGTTAGAAGATACCTTCCTGCCCAAGTACGACAATGACCAAAGGGCATTCTTAAGGAAGAACTTGACACTCAGACAAATGGATTGAGATCCCTCCTGGAAGGCATTTAAACTCACATTTCTTGCAAAAATAACCTAGACTGTGCTAGCTAATGGTGTGCTGAGTTGGGCACAGTCCATGCATTTGACACCGAGACTGTTCAATCTCACAATCCTCATACATGGCATTATTGTTATTTAAAAACAGAAGTCTTTAGCCTAACTCACTCCAGGAATGTCGTAGTAGTGGTCTTGATCAATAGAGCCCTCAGACCAAACAAAGGCAGGAATGAAAATTGAATTGGGGCCTGCTACACTCCAGGTAGAGAGTCTGTGTATATGTGGATATCTCTACTCAGAGAAAAGGAGAAAGCTTTTGTTTCAGGTATCAACTAGCCAGGGAACTTCATGATCCATAAAACTTACATGAAGACAATGCCTCAGGCTGAGGAGCAAGAAAGATTTGAATATTCTTGTCTATATTCTTCCTTGCTAAGGCAGCTTTTGGCCCAGCATCATTTCATAGGACAACAAATGCTCTCTGCCTATGTCTCAGTACTTCCATTGAGGCCCTGAGAGCCACAGCAAGAAAGAGGCATCTAATATGTTTGTGGGCATCTACCTAGCTGGACTAATCACATTTTCTTTGGATCCAAGTCCAGATTCATTACCTTCTGCTTTTTGCCTCAGGGAGAACATCTGAACAGGTCTCTTTGTATAACGCTTTCAACTTTGAGAACATCCTTATTTGAATCCTTCTGTATGAATTGTAAAATAAATGCTTGAAATAATATTTTGAACAGGCAAATTTATCTTCCGAACAGTGTAGTAAAACTTACTTTGCCTCTGCAATTTTATTCAGGAACAGTGTGTTTATACCCAGTTATAAACAGTTTTGAGAAAAAAAGAAGGTAAATACCAGTTTTGCCTTCTGACTCTCAGCTGCCTCGAGCTTTCATTAAGCCATAAGCACCAGCAGTCTGATAGTAGAGTGTGTACCAAGTACAGCAGTGACAGTTATGCATTGCTTACAAGAGTATTTTCCTTACAAGTGTGGCAGGGGATAAGTGCTTTTTCAGCCTTGATGAGAGATTTGAGAAATCAAAATTTCTGTGGGAACATAAACGCCTTGTAACCCAGAGATACTGAAGACAGTCGTTAAGACCAGGGAAGAATTGCAAACTCTAGGAATTAAGGAATTTGAACATCTGTTAAAACTCAATAAGCATTTCTCCAATGAGTGAAATAATAAATCTGAGAGACTTTCAGCACAGAAGCTTGGAGAGACTCAACAAAAGAGATTTATGCTTCAAATTAATTTGGCAGATAGCTCAAAAAGGGTTTCTTAATTTCTCTTCAAAATTGTAAATAAATCAGTTGAACACCCAAGAGAAACTAAGAGAAATTTCAGGACTACATTTACTAAGTGTCAGATGAAGAGAGACATATAGTGTAATCAAGTATCCGTCACTGCAACTTGCTGAACCTATTACAAGCTCATAAAACAGGAAAGACATCAGTTCCCTAGCAGTTTCTCTGCAGAATTTGTCCCCAGAGTGGTTCAAGCTGCCACTGGGACCAGTCCTGACTTCTTGTTGCTATGTAGCACTTCAGATACGTCTATGTGGCATGATGCACTGCTCTGAAGAGATAGGCAAACTAGCTGCAGGTGTTCAGAGATGGCTTAGATACACGAAACGCTAGATCCGCATTAGTGCAATATCTTGACAAGGCCAATTAATTTGGGTCAATGGAGCATTTAAACCTAGGTGGACACTGTGCTAATGTAACCATCCTGCTCCTCGTACCCATGTTGTTACATCATGAAAACACGTGTAATTATCAAATACACACTACAGGGAATGAACAATCCAGAATGCATGTACCAGCACTGCTTTACAATACGGTAAAATGCAGGCATGGTGAAAATGATTGAAATTGAAGATGTACAAATTAGTTGGCTGGTGCAACATCCAACATTTTTCCCCCAGCAGACGCCATAATAGCTGCTGCAGTCTTTGCTTACAGGAAGCCAACACTGATTGATGGACCCAGTCAGAAAATTGGTCAAAGAGGGAAAATGGGAAACAAAAGTTCATTGTCTCTTCCACTGTAAGTAAGAGGAGACCTCAAATTAAACTAAAAGTTACTAATTAAAATGGAAGGGGATAATTCTTTGTGCAACATGTGGAGCTCCTTGCCATGGGACAGAAGTTTACATGGGATCAATACATGTTTAGAAGACAATTATGAAAGAAAACCTATTAGAGACTTAAATATTAAGACATGAAAAACAATGAGACAGAGAGAAAATACTCATTACCTTTATGATCACAATTTTCTTATTATGATTCGTTAGAAACAGTCAGATAATGTCTGGATGCCTTACTGGGTGCATGGATGCCTTACTGGAAGATGTGTGGTAGCTAGTTAGAAAGTATATTCTATTAAAATAAACACCAATATTCTACACAAAAGAAGACACTATATAAAATCATAGAATCATTGAATAGTTCAGTTTGGAAAGGACCTAGTCCAACTTCCCTGCCATGGACAGGGACATCTTTCACTAGGTCAGGTTGCTCAAAGCCCTGTCCAACTTGACCTTGAACGCAGGGCACCCACAACTTCTCTGGGAAACTTGTTACCGTGTCTCGCCACCCTAATTGTAAATAATTTCTTCCTTTTGTCCAATCTAAACTTATCCTCCTTCAGATAGAAAAAACCTGTTGCCCCTTGTCCTGTCACTACAGGCCCTGGTGAAAAGTCTCTCTCCATCTTCCTTTTAAACCCCACTTTAAGTCCTGGAAAGCCACAATAAGAGCCTTGTCTTCTCCAGGCTGAGCAACCCCAACTCTCTCAATCTTTCTTCACAGGAGACACGTTCCAGACATCTGATCAATTCTGGGCCCTCTTGTCCTCTGAAAGCTGATGCCCCAGACTACAGAGGAAGTCAGGCTGGCTTGCCTAAGGTTCTCTTCATGGTCACAATATCAAAAAATTTACAAGTTCATGCTGGAACCCTTGTTTTGTTTAGTGACACTGCTTCAAAGGTGGGTGTCAAGCATACTGTCATGAAGTATGTGGTAGATTTGACCATAGGTGGCAAGATTTTACAATACATTAGTCATATGATGGAAAATATAGTCATATAGACATTTAAGTGTGATATTTAATTATGTGAAATGTTTCTAAAAACATCTGTAACAACTTACCAGTATCCTCACCTTTGTCTCTTTTTTTTTTTTTTTTTAGAAAGAGCAAGCTCTATCGCAATATTCCCACAGTTGGAAAATAAAGGTAAACTGTAAGCCCGTTTAGGGGTACTACATTGTCATTTTCAAATATTTAGGTTTTCTAGTTACAGCAGTATTTCCATAATATGTTAAATAAATTCACTATTTGCAGCCCTGAATGTCTGTTTAGATTTTCCATTACCACAGCCTTAGGGGTTATTGAATGATAGGCAAGGATTATTTTGTGTTGAAAAATATAAAAAGAATGTAATTCTCATAAATCAACACTGCAAAAGAACTATTTTTTTTTAACTAATATTTGTGCAATATTCAGTTGGAGGGCTCAAACTAAAAGCTGCTTTTCATATTGTTACTATCTATAGTAATAATAAATTAGTCTTTTAAATATTTTTTCAAATACTCTTTTAAATATTTTAAAAATAATAACCATTTATTATAGATGAGTTTCTATTCCTATTGCCTTGCTCTAATGCCACACTGAGAACACATCAAGTCAAAACAGTTAGATCAGGCCAGATTGCTTGTGGTTTGTTGTAGTTTTAGAAAGCTACACATCAGTAAAGGGAAAGCATTTAACATGCCTATTGGTCAGCAGTTTCTCTGAGCAAACCGTAGTAAGTCATGTATCTTTCAAATTGCAACCCTGGGAATGGTATATTTGTTACAATGAAAATGCAGTTCCTGACAATATATTCCATTATTAGCAAGATGTGAGCACAATAGCGTAGTTGGTTGTTTTAATGCAAAAAAAAAGGAAAAGTAAAATAAGTGATTGCAGGGAGTAATGTTTTCTTATAGCACAATTAACAAGCTTGTAATTTTTTATCACACATAATAGTTAAAAATATCATACCAGTAGATGTCAGTACAATCATTGAACTCAGCTACAATACAGCAGAGCATATCCTTTGTACTCTCTGCTGCAGACAAATGGAAGTATCCTGATGGAAGTTAGTATATCATGAAGCACTTAGTCTGACAGTTTTGGAAAAGATTGAGTCTGTACTTTTTAAATAGATTTATTTATAGCATCAAGAGATTGAATAGATTTTCAGTGCTAAATATTTCAAAGGTATTTTCTAGGCATCTTCTTTACTTGCTGAGTAGCAACTCTAATTTCACATTTTCTTTTCAAAACCATTTGTTTGTACATTAATGTATTCTTAGTATTTACAGTAACAGGCATTGGGACTTCGCTTTTTCCAACCAGAACCTAGGATTAGAAATCAACCAAAGGCATGGCTAGAATTTATCAAAGATAACTTAGTTTTCTCTGATCTTTCTAGGACAAGTCCAGAGGTGAGAGGACTACAGCTCATGTTCCACTAAACCTATATTATAAGATTTTCTTCTGACTCTCAAGGGGATGGGGAGGTTTGAATAAAGCTTGAGGTCGTCAATAGGAAGAGACCTTGGAACTGAGTAACCCTCAAAGTAAGGATGAAGTAGGAATGGTGTGATAACAGGCTTAATACATGCAGAACTAGACTGTTTCTGCATCATATCTCTGCATAGGGGCATGGCAAACTCCCATTTATCAGCTCTGGTCTGGAAAGTTTGTTTTCCTAGAGTATTGTCATACTGTTTCACCTCCACTCGTTCCCTTTTAAACATCTTGCTGCTTGGGTTGAAATCCTGACTAATACCTATCCTCCAGGCATCCTGCAGACCTGCAGAATTAACACCATGAGTAGAACCTAAATAACAAACAACCTACATTTGGGGCAATATGCCATACTCACCCCATCAATTTTGATAGTCTAATAGCTACGTCAGCATACCACACACCAAAAAAAGTGTCTTTTCCTAGGTATACAATGCACACACCTTCGATGATACGTGACCCTGCTGTTTAAAACTGGCTGGATCCTGAATGCAAACGTTATCAGGACACTGGACACTGAATCCTTAATACAGCTTAGTTTTGCTTACCTCAGACCAAAGCAGGCCAGTTGCATCCAACAAAATAAAGAATCAAAAATGAGATGTACTTCTCAGTCAACTGCTTTAGCTGCCACAAACAGGTGATCCTTTTCCAAGGCCTTCAAATGCCACCTAGACAAATCGATCACTGGTCTAGTAAATATTAATTCACACAATGTCACATTACAGCTTACTTTCGTGTCTTTTACATTTTCCTATTACATTCGACATGCTTATCCTCTCTGCCCTCTACACAGATAATGAAATAAGTCCAAGCAAAGGCAAGTCACAACTAAGATGACTTCTAGGTGCCTGGATGTTGCTTGCTGTGGTTACTTTCCTGCGAGCATACTGACATTTCCTTGGCCTGGAGATAGGGGAGGAAAGATGTGGGGAGGTGAGGGAGAGTGTGGTGGGTGCATGGGTCTCCCTGGCACAGCAGCTTGGGGCAGAGTCAGGGCATGAATCCCCATGTGGGCTGAGCCTAAGGAAGACAGGAAAGCCAAGGAGCTAGCACAGGGTCTCATCTGAGCAGTGTTGTAATGGACTTCTCATTCTTGTGCCAGTTTGGCTGTTTTTAGTGTATATGCTTTTGACTGTCCTGCTGTGGGACTTCTGTATTATTTACAAGACTGTTTGCTTTTGGGCACCTTGGGACAACAGTTGAAAAGAGCACTTGCACTTCACATGTGGCAGTGACCAGTTTCTCACTTTGTTCCTCCAAGTGCTGCGGATAGACTTTTCTTGATTCTTCAGCTATCCTGGCTTGGATGACAAACTGATCCACGCAACACAAGACTGCAGAAACAAAGGCTTGCCTTCTGTCTCTAGATTTGAACTGACAGCTATCTGTCATTCTGCTACTCTGTCATCTGACAATAGCGAAGTGTTGTACAAACTGGAGGTAAAAATAACGAATGCTACAAGAAGCATGGTTAAGCCCTGTTTTGTCTTACAGAGGAATTTGCAGACAAGTTTTATTTGTACAAATGATGAGATTCAAGCTAAGCAGATAGAATTGGCTTTAGTTTGAAACCCACACAGATATTTCACATTATTGTTATATTTCTGTATAGACCTATTTTTTTTACAAATAAGAATGTGTACAGTGACTTATATAGGCAGTTATGTTGGTGAGGCCAGATATGTTGAATTTGTGGATTTATAACCACATTAGGAAGTAAAATACCTGAGGATGCTGTTCTTCCTTATTTTAAGTTTTCACATGCCAAGACTGTGATTCTTTATTTTTTCCTGCAATAGCCAATGGCAGTCCTGACGCCTAAAGCAGAACACAAAATTAGATTCTCCATGATGATTTAGGTGTTAGTGATGTCATTAATTATTGACAGAGAAACATAAAACTCTCTCCATAACCCAAAGTCTGTGTCTGTCAGTCAGAATGAAATCTTTTGAGATGTTTACCTGAAACCAAACAAGGAGAAGCAGAGAGACGAAAAAAAGTCTATTAAATGACCCTTTTTAAAGAAACTTGGACATACTACTATCAAGTTAAAGAGAATCATTATGTGCAAATTGCTCTACTTCTTTAGGGTTTTAGAAACTCATGTGAGAATCCTCAAGGTGGAATGCAGATCAGAGTGCACTGAAATGGAGGAATTTCAGCAAGGCATGTGTTCCTGACTCTTCCCTCTGACTCATGTTATCTGTATTTTTGCTGTGCACAAATATAAATTTTCTACAGTGAGGTGTAATATTTCATGAATGATTTGAGAAATGCCCATTGTTCTCTAAAGATGCTGGGGTAATTAGCAGCAGGTCTGTTTTTGACTACTATCCTTCTTGGCTTCAGGAATCGTAGAAAGTTTAACATCTCTTCATCAAACTTGACAGACTGCATTATTTACAATTTCCAAAGTTCTCCTGAAAGTCAGTAGTCAGTCCTACATTGTTGATCATTGCTAGACAGCTGACATTAATATGTATAAAGCATATAATATCCAGTACAAGAGGATGGTTACAGAGTTTGGGATGAATATGCCTCAGTGACACTAAGTTCTCTGACCGTATATTTGAATAAGAAAGAAGAGAGATAAAATCAGGCACTCAAGGAGACTGTAGCTAATATATAGCCTGGGAAATGTGGTTAAGATTGAAGATAGAGAAGAATAGATATTCTGCATTAAGGGATGGACTAGCCTCTTAAAATCAACAGACCCCTGAAAGCAAATGGTAAGTAACATGTAACACTGCGAAGCCTTTCACCTATTTCTTCAGCACTTCTATCAATCACACAGCAATAGGTACTACATGAGAAGGGCTTGACTCTGTGAAAGAGAAAAAACTTTCCACTTGTTGCTCTCTGAAGAGCCGGACATCTAAAATTAGTCATTGATATTTTGACACAATGCAAGGGAAAACTTGGTCCCCTCAGTAACTAAAGCTGAAGAGATGAATGTTTATAACCATCAGACAGAAGATACATTTCACACAGTATAGCATGGCAAGTACGAATTTTCTGGGAGTGTGGGTTGTATTTAATTAAGTGCTATTGTGTTTTACTTAAACTTAAAAATAAGTAAAAAGTGACAGGAGAGTGCCTGTCTTGGACTGTGAGGTTGCATAACCATTCAGACCTTGCTAATATTTCCTGGCTGAGCGTTCACTTTGTCATGCCTTCACCATCCAATGCATCTATTGCATGTAGAAGAGCTTTCAATGCTTTAAAAACCCTTAGGTGGCTTAGCCTCACCACTAGGTCACAAAATTCACCAGAGTAGGCAAATCATAAAGTTCAAGAGAAACGCAAAGCATTCCTGGCTAAGATATCACTGTCACATGTCTCCTCTGCTCAGTGGTGAAGTGCCTGCTTTCCTTCACACACCCCAGCTGACCCCAAGACATCTGGCCTGACCCCTGTCTCTAGAGAGACATCTGTCTAGAAACAGGTGAGCTGAGCTCAAACCATAGCCTTTGAAGTGACTGCTCCGCTGGTGGAGGATGTCATGACAATCTGCTGTGAAAAATGATAGCTCACCAGATGGTGGCATCACTTAACAACATATGCAACTTGGCTAAACCCTCCATCCTACTTACTTGTTTCCAGGAACTCAGTAAGTACCAATTGCCCCCCAACATACTAATTCTGCACTGCGGTGAGATAGCAAGATGCTCCAATTTCTATAGCTTTGCAATGAATACTTGATATAACTTGATGAGATACGCAGCATTGCTATGTTACTCAAAGGCTGTGTTGGAATGGGAAGCCATGTGTTTTCCTACTCTCCATGTTGCATGGTGGTGTTGCAAAAAGTAAAGCAAGGGCGAATTGAGCAGCATAAGGCAGCTCTTTGCTCCTTTTTTTCTCCCTTTTGAACACTGCTAGACCACTCCTTTTACTGAAGGGGATCTTCAACAGTGAGAGTTGCGATAGAGACCCACAAATGAGACATGAAAAGCAGCCTGCCATAATAAAGGTCTGCATAGCGACAGAAATAAACAAGCCCTCTGGTGCCACCAGCAGTTTTTCAATGTTTTGCCTCAGTGTTACAGTGGCTTATGGCAGAAGTACTACCTTCATGGTGCCAGGAGGAAGGCATGAATATTTAAATTCAAAAACCATTTAGGAACCCAACTCCTGGCCCACAGCTGTTTGGAGAATTATGCACCTGGTCTTCAGTCATGGCAACAGAAAAAACCATGTCATCTGAGAAAAGCACAAGGGAATGCAGATTAGTAGCAAAAAAAAAGCACAAAGGCATGCAAATTAGTAGCAAATGCAACAAGGAGTCTGCCCTGTTGCAGCCTCCCCCACTCCCTTTTCTAGACAGTACCAGGTGCTCAGCTAATCAAGATTGGCACAAACAAGGGTGGGCAAGGTTAGCTTAGTCAAAGTTCAATTTGCTCTCACACTACTTGGTGGTGCCCTCAGGACTGCACTGCCATGGCCCCAGCAGCTTCACTTCAACAAGACTCACAACAATTCTAAATACTTGGAATCAAACATGCTAGAAGTACGTGTCTTGAAAGTAGTAGAATTGCATGTGAGTGTGCACTGATGGAAGCAATACGATGAGTTTGTCTGCTGATGCTTGCCAGACCTGTACGACAAATTAAAAAAAAAAAAAATTAAAAAATACATCCACATCATCTGACTCGAAACACAGATTACAGAGTTCATGTCCATAACAGAACCAACTCAATATTTCAATCCACAAAAGAATTAATAAATTATATTGTTTACAGGGGACTAAATTAGTCACAGATTAAATTGGTCAAAAATGTACTCTTAGAAGACAGAAAGAAGAGTCTTCATAAAATTTTGAGGAAAATATATTTTTTTAAAATAGTGACTGTCTGAAAACCACAGATGCAACTAAATATTGAAGGCATTTGGAAACCTAGCCCAGATGCAAATTTCATCTTTGTGTTTGCAACGGTCTAACCTAAAAGTGAGAAATGAATGTCACAGAGTCTGGAGGTGAGGTAGTAATAGAAGTCTGTGTGTTAATTCTATGGTTCAGATATGTGTCTTCATACACATACTACTTTTCAGGACATCCCCATCTTTATGTAAATGATGGATTCCTAAAATGTGTACCATATGATCTGAAGAGTGACAGTGCCCCAGTTTTGCATAAATTAAACAGCAGATCATCATAACTAGGCTTTCCCATTTACAGTATGCCTCAGTTCCAAATCCATGGGATATAAATGAGAGCAGCATATGGTCCAGAAATGGAAAAGCTGTGGGACTTTCATGTACGCACCATGGGAGCAAATGGCTGTCCCACAGATGGTAGAGTATTTAGATGCATCTCCTGTGTGGTGGATGCCAAAGTGCAGGAGGATGAAGCTGTGAGCAGCCTCTAGAGGTCTCTGCTGGCTGGTGTGCCTGGGACAGATGCTAGATCAACACAAAGGGTTTGCAGGGATAGCTTGTCTGTATGTGGAAATTTACAGCATAGCTGAACGATCTTTCCATTAAAGCTGTGCTAAAGTTAGAACTTGTCCGTGAGAGCAGTAGTAATAAAAATAATTTTGTTTCAGGTTAATTGCTTTACTCCAGTTCTTTCTGTGAGCAATGCAGAGAGCAAACACTATTTTTTTTTTTTTTTTTTTTTTTTTACCTTGCTTGGCCTAGGGCTGTGAAGAAAAATTCACAAGGCAGAGTGGATGATAAAGAAAGGTCAGAGAAGCTACTTCCTTATCCAACAGACTTCCATACGCACAAGTTATATACAACACTGTTAATGTTGACAGGTGAAAGCATTTAGACAGCCGACAGGGACAGTACCATTGGACAGAAAGTCAGAGGAGTCTTTATGTGGAGAGTAAATCAGTCTACTCGTACATTTTGAAATACCAACCACAATTATTGGAGAAGACTTTTAAGGTATTGCAAAAAAAAAAAAGTGAAACAAAACAAAAAAAAAGTTTTATTTCAAAAACTACTTTGTATTTGCCTGTGAATTCTTAGCTATCTATAACAATAAACAAGTAAGGCCACGGGGCCCCTAGCACACTGATGTGTGTCTCATCAGCTGTAATCAAACTGTGCATATAAAAGCATCAGAAAACTGTCACAAGAAACAGATATGAAGATATTTGTTCCACATGACCGTGCTGCACTTACTAAAGCAAGGTACCGTGGACATACAAAATTCCTCTCCCTGGCCCTCCTCCCACGGCTGATCATCTCCCACACCCTGCCAGCCCCACATGCCTTCTCCTACAGCCACACTCCTTCGCCCTGCAGATGCTTTTGTGAATACTTTATAGTGTTGCTGGCATCAGACTGCTTATGGCAGACTGGGAACTTGATGTCCTTTTGATAATGCCTAGATGAGCTGCAGGCGGCAGGCTTCCACGTGAGTTTTGGAGGGGGCGAGTGGTGGGAGCTAGGCCAGAAGCTGCAAGGATTGATCCTTTTCTGCTAACAGGATGGGGATTTCTGGGTCAGAGCCTGTGTAGCAGAAAGGAGAGCAGCAACATGCCCACCAGGTATGTGTACAGAAGTGGGGCACCAGCAGAGTGCATGGGTGGCTTCATGCAGGGGGGGTTGATGCTATTGGAGGACACTCTCTGTTGATGCTGCTTGAGACCCCAAAAGCTCCTCCAGCACAGCACTGAAGGAAGTATGTTACTTCACACTCTGCCTTCTTACACTTTTTTCCCCTCCTTCTCCAAAACACAGATTTCTTTTGTGGGACAGTTAAAATGAGTCAGTAAACTTCCTTATAATACATCATCTCAGCCCTTCAAAAACCTATACCAGAACTTTCTAGGTGTAAAGGGCATGAAAGAGTAGATATACTTAAGGATTTTCTTCCCCTTTGCACTGATATATCTAAAATAACAGTTAATCCACAACATATAATAAGAATATAACAGCTAGAAGGAAAATTTTATAAAGTCTTGCTATATTTTAGATCATACGTCAGACGTAGATCCTGGATTTCTCTAGCAGGTTTTCTGTACTAGTGGAATCCAAAGAACAGGCAATGTGCGCTTGCAGCCCAGAAAGCCAACCTTAGCCTGGGCTGCATCAAAAGAAAAGGTCGAGGAGGTGATTCTCCCCCTCTACTCCACTCTCCTGAGACCCCGCCTGGAGTACTGCATTCAGCTCTGGGGTCCCCAATGTAGGAAGAAACATGGACCTGTTGGAGCAAGTCCAGAGGAGGGCCACAAAGATGATCATAGGTCTGGAAAACCTCCTGTACCAGGATAGGCTGAGAGAGTTGGGGTTGTTCAGCCTGGAGAAGAGAAGGCTCCAGGGAGATCTTCTAGCAGCCTTCCTGTACTTAAAGGGGGCCTGCAGGAGAGATGGGGAGGCACTCTTTATCAGGGAGTGTAGTGATAGGACAAGGGGTTACGGTTTTAAGCTGAAAGAGGGCAGATTTAGATTAGATATTAAGAAAAAATTGTTTACTTTGAAGGTAGTGAAGCACTGGAACAGGCTGCCCAGAGAAGCTGTGGATGCCCCATCCCTGGAGGTGTTCAAGGCCAGGCTGGATGAGGCTTTGAGCAACTTGGTCTAGTGGGAGGTG
Source organism: Pterocles gutturalis (assembly GCF_000699245.1). NCBI lineage: Eukaryota > Metazoa > Chordata > Aves > Pterocliformes > Pteroclidae > Pterocles > Pterocles gutturalis. Next base: position 39,531 of record NW_010145920.1, on the reverse strand, counting down.
TCCCTGCTCATGGCTGAGGGGTTGGAAGTAGATGATCTTTAAGGTCCCTTCCAACTCAAGCCATTCTATGATTCTGGGATTCTATGATCCTCTTAACAGAGCTTTTTCTCTGTGGTCATTTTGTAAATCAGTAGCAGACTGTATGTATGTATGTTATAACAAGCTTAATGATTGATTTTGGTGGTTCTTTTTTTTTTTTTTCCTTGTCTTTCTTTTAGTTATTTCTCTGAATTTCTTGTTCAATTTGTGTTTACAATTAGTTTTGTTAAGGACATTCTCCTTCATCTTACTTTTCTGTTCCATATATCTGTTTTTCTGATTCTACTTTGTTTTTCTCTCCAAAATAGTGGTCTTTTCTTCTCAGTCTTTCATGATCCTTTTCTTCACAGTGATTTGAGATTTTCCAGAGTTGGTTTTTTTTTTTTGTTTTTTTTTTTTTTTTTTTCCTGTGGAAGCCTTTTCCCCATTTCAATTCCATATTTGAAAGCAAATCTGTTCAGTCTTTCCTTCCACTTCAAAATCTTACAGTTTTTACCATTAAAATGCCTTTTTAGAGATTACTTATTGAAAACAATACATATACACAGACTGAAATAGAAAGTTACAAATTTTAAAATTGGTTCCTGTTACAGAACTCTCATTAAGAAGCCTGTTGGTCTGCAGCAGATGCCATGAACACTCAGAGGTACCATATACATATGTATATATATATGACATTGTATGGTGTGGCATAGTGTTGCGTACCTGGAAATTTCACAGCTAAATGTCCACACTTGTAGAAAGTCAACTTCCCTCTCCACCCCTGAAGAGGTCCTGTAGGGGACGAAATATATCACTGATGCAGCTGCACAACAGTCATCGGAGTAACCCAAAAGTGAAATCTGACAGAGAGTGTTCTGGCAGAGATCAAAGACCCACAAAAGATCTAAATTTATAAAGTATAATGAATGATAAAAATGAAAAATAGTTACATGCTCAACTGGATACTTTTTTCTAATTACTTCCTTTGAATATATCCTATTATATATATTTTTTACGTTTACTCCATAGGATGTTCCAATTACGTAGTTATACACATGAGAGCCTCACAAGTTGGATTTGATACAGGCAGTATCATGAGTTAATTTACTAAACATTTAATCGTTAGACCAACTAAAATTCATGAAAGGATAGCTAGACTGCTAGGCACTCACAATAAATTTCCAAATGAAAAGTGTACCGTCTCCTCAGTTACAATGGTATAGATCAAAATTATGACCCTTTATTTTCACCAGTTTAATTGAGAAGGGAATTAATCTTAGAACTTTTTTGTCAGTTCTTTTGTTCTATGTAAGATCACCAAAAGGTCAATAACTTAAGTAAAGCCAGGAGAAGCAACTTGTTTCTCAATACAGAAAGTGTTCTCTAAGAGCTCAAATGAAAAAGAGAAAAAAAAATCTTGCTTGTCATGAAAATGTAGCAAATGAGCTCTTGGCTTTCATAGCATTTACAGTTCCAAGGTTTTAAAGTTGACCTGTTTATTGGCACCCAAGTGAGTAATGGAGGAGTTTTGTTTGGAACTACTTTTAGTAAGTATCCAACTAAGTTTTGGCAACATTAATTTCACTGTAATTTGGGGAGATTTTCACCTTTCTTGGAGTGTGTAACTTGCTGGCATTAGCCCTGGTGTAATCTACCAGAATCATGTAATCTGTTTTTTCATGTTCAATGAACATTTTGGGAAGAGTCACTAAAAAGACCTACAATATCTCTTCTGTTTTGCATGTGATATTTTATCTTTTGGTCTCAAATGAAGAACTTCAAAGCCTTAAGAAGCACTCTCCATGGAATGAAACATTTTTCACAAATGCAATAAAGACCTATCTACATTTGGAGTTGATCTTACAACTTACACATTGCTCATATCTCACTGATATTAACCTGTTCAGGAACAACTTCCAAAATGGAAAAAGAAGGCCACCTCTTGCGTAACTTTTTTTTTTTTTTTTTTTTTTCCCCGCAGAGCTACTCCACTCCTTAAGCTCCATTTTCTTTTTTTTATTATAAACATAAAACTTATTTTTCATTGGATTTAACTGTCTCAGTCACAGAATCACAGAACCACAGTGTGGCTGAGGCTAGCCAGCACCTCTAGAGTCCCACCTCTGCTTAGAGCAGGGTCAGCTACAGCAGGTTGCTCAGGGCCATGTCCAGTTGGGTTTGATTATCTCCAAGGATGGAGACTCCACAGCCTCTCTGGACTCTGTTCCAGTGTTTGACTGACATTTCAGTTAAAAAAGCACTTTTTCTTATGCTTAAAGCGTATTTACTACATTTCAGTTTGTACCCATTGCTTCACATCCTGTCACTGAGTGCAACTAAGAAGAGTCTGCCTTTATCTTCTGCAGTTGCCCCATCAGTTATTGTACACAAAAATAAGATCCCCTTGAGTCTTCCCCAGTCTAAACAGTCCCAGCAGTCTCAGCTTGTTTTTGTATGGCAGATGCTTCAGTCCCTTCACCCTTCTTGTCACCCTTCAGTGGACCCAGTCCAGTATGTCCATGTCTCTCTTGTACTGAAGAAACCAGCACTGGACCCAGGCCTCCAGGTGTGGCCACACCCATGCTGAGCAGAGGGAAAGGATCACCTCCCTTGACCTACTGGCAACACTCCTTCTAATGCAGTCCTGAACACTGTTGGACTTCTTTGTGGGAAGGGCAAATTGCTGCCTCATGGTCAGCTTTATGTCCACTGGGACACTTGCGCTTCTTCTGCAAAGCTGCTTTCCAGCTGCTTGGCCTCCAGTCTGTGCTGGTACATGGAGTTATTCCTCACCAGGTGCATACTTTTCATTTCCCTTTGTTGAACTTCATGGAGTTCCTGCCTTCCCATTTCTCCAGTCCATCCTGGTCCCTCTGAATGGCAATGCAGCCAGCTGATGTAACAGTCACTCCTCCTGGTTTTGTATCATCAGCAAATTTGCTGAGGGTGCACTCTGTCACATCATTCAGGTCATTAAAGAAGGTGTTAAACTGTTTGACCCAATATTGACTCCTGGGGTATACCAGTAGTGACTGACCTCCTAACTAGCTGGACTTTGTGCTGCTGTTTGCAACCCTTTGAGCCTAGTTGTTTCACCAGTTTTTGATACACCTCACTGTGCATTTACCTAGCCCATATCTCATCAGCTTGTTTATAATGACATTATGGGAGACAGTGACAAAAGTCTTGCTAAGTCAAGCCAAACAGCATTCACTTGTTGCCCCTTATCTATCAAGTCAATTGTCTCATTGTAGAAGACTATGAGAATGGTCAGACATGATGTCCTCTTCATAAATCCATACTGACTTCTTCCAATCCCCTTCCTGTCCTCAATATGTTAGGAATTTTTTTTCAGGATTATTTGCTCCATAACCTTCCCAGGGTTTGAGGTGAGGCTGAGCAGCCTGTAGTCCCCCAGATCTTCCTTCTTGCCCTTCTTGAAGACAGGAGTGACATTTGCTGTCTTCCACTCGTCAGGGATCTCCCCTGATCGCCACGAGCTTTCAGAGATAACCAAGAGTGGTCTCACAGTGACCCAGGCCAGCTCTCTCAGAGCTCACAGGTGCATCCCTTGACATCCCAGGAACTTGGGTATGCCCAGTTGGCTTAAATATACCCTTGTCCAATCTTTTGTCCAATCCTCCTCCAGCAAGGGCACGCTTTCTTTGCTATAGAAACATGTCTGTTGGTTTTAACTGACTGTTCCTTAAACTTTAAATTAATTTTGTGAGGGGATTTAGTCATATGATTCATGAAATTTAATAAGTACCATGAGGCAAAACCCCTACATCAGTCCTTGAAAAATTGCCACTAAAACTTAGTGATACTACTTTTGTAATTTTTGGACAGAAAAGTTAAGAGTTACATAAATACAAAGGATTTTTGTGGGAAGAGTAGGAGGAAACAGGTTGGCTGAATGTTAATGTAACAGTTTCAGAAAACTAATGGCCTAAAAAGTCCTTCATGTGGAGGTAAACAGTTCAAGTCACTGAAATCAGAAAACAGTGCTGAATAAAATTTGTATCAGCAGACTTTTTGAAATATTTTTTTCTCAGTTCTCCAAGTTAAACAACAAACTGCTGTAAATGGCATCGCTCTTGAATATCCAAGCTGGGTCCAAAACAAGAGTGAGCAAGGCATGTGGATATAGTTCTTTTTGGGAGCTATGCCTCCTGGAATAGGTCAATGCAGACTAGTGGATTTGTGCAGATCTGTCTCCCATCCATGCTGGAAGAGTTTACTGGGGAAAAAGAAGACTTCAGTTTGTACTGTCATCAAACTGTCATCTTCTGCGAATACTAAGATTTTTAAATAGAAACAGGGCAGTATTTTGAAAAACAAATATATTTTAAGTATAAGGAATTGCTTAAGACAAGGTAAAAAAATTAGTATCCCGGGCTTGAAAAGTTATAAGAAAGCCTATCCCAAAGAAGAACAAAAGAATCAGCAATTAATATGCAGACCTTATAACAATAAAGTTCCCAATAAAATAAAACCTCTGTGCATCTGTTAATGCCAAGGACATTTTCCTATGTGCAATAAAAAGCCATCACATATTTTCTAGACATTAAATAACATTGGATGATGCACTGGAAATATAGTGCATAGGCAAAGATGAGGGACTAGATGTAACTTCACGGTTTGGATTCAGCTCTGTTCTTCCTCTACATTTCGGCACATCACCAACTGCTGTATGGTACATAGCTCAGAGTAAAATGAAGAGTGAGGAAAAGTCTGATCCATACAAGCTGGCAAAGGGTTGGTTTTTGCCAACTTTAGTAGGACGTGCAAGAGCTGTGTTGGGATTTAGTGGTTCTGCAAAAATGTCTTCATGTTGAAACATCAGCTCTCCAGAGTTGTCTGTTTCTGCTGGGTCTTACCTGTCCAGGAACAAAAGTTTGCCACCCAGAAATTTGATATAATTCAGGAAGGAGTGTGCTTGGGGGAGAAAGAAAGCCAGAATTCATCTGGGAAACAATGGTAGATGTTGAATCAACCATCAAATCTATGTATGTATAAATATACTCAGTGTGAGATCAGGAAACAGGAAATGTGCATGGTGTTTATTACCCACATACAGAAGTGAGACCAGGTGGCTACATGTCCTGGAGTGGTCAGGATAATCCTGTAATTAACATTGCACCACAATGGAAAAAAAAATCCTTCTAGTCATCTCATACTTGAGGATGGAGGTGTGGAAGAAGAGGGCAGTGAACAGCATTTAAAGACCACTGTTAAGAATTTTTTGGGGAACTGACTCCATGCCATGTTCACAATGCAGTGTTCCTGTGTACAGGCATATCCTCAAGCAGTCCAGAGAGCTTCTAGGGGTCCTGTGTGAGGACATCCTGTTTCTTAACTGCAGAAATACAAGCTGTATTTCTCTCGGAAGCCAGGAGATGCTATTGTAGAAATTTAACACAAGACATGACTCTGCTGGTGCCTGGAGGCAACAGGGATATATGAGTATGATTTACTCTTTAAAATTTTATTTTTGTCCTACTGCTGTTCACCATGGCAATTAAAGGATTTCTGAGATCACATTGCAATAGCTGAATGGATGGGGATCACTAGCAGGAGGGACTCCTTTTGTAGGGATGGCAAAGGCAAAATTCCTCTGGAAGGCAAAAAACTACCAAAAAAAAAATGGGCAAATTGAGTGTTAAATGGATATTCTGTGCCCCCATTTTCTAAGAAGGCTATTTTCTTCAACTTCCTTTAAAATTTGATATGATCAATGTCATAGTTTTGATCCTGGTTGGTAGCCAAACACAACACCACTTGCTCACTCTCCCACTCCTCCCTCCATGGGACAGGTGAGAGAACTGAAAGGGTAAAGGGAAAAGAGACTTGTGGGTTGAGATAAGAACAGTTTAATAAGTAAACTACAATAACATTGAAAACATTAATAACGATAGTAATAATAGTAATATATACAAATGTACAAATGAGTGATACACAGTGATACTGCTCAACACCCGATGACCAAGGCTCAGCCTGTTCCCAGCCAATGCTCCTGGAACAGGAAGAGTCCCGAAACCACAATCCTGGAACAGAGATAAGAGCCCCAGTGTTCGAGAGACTGAGATGACTCTGAGAGAGTGGTGACCTGGAAGGAGAACACCTGGAGCATGAGTGGGGACCCAGAACAAGAGAGAGTACTTGCGGACAGATCCTCATGTGTCTACTGGGCATGATGTGCGTGATATGGAATATACAATTGGCCAGTTTTGGTCTCAATCCTAAACCTAAGTTCGAATAATAGGCTAGTAATTGGGGCTGTGCTCACTCCCAGCTTCTCCTGCACCTGCAGACACTGGCACAGCAGAGAAGCTGAAAAGTCCTTGACTGTCCTGGCAGCAACTGTAAACATCAGTATGTTATCAGCCTTCTTGTCAGCACAAATCCAAAACACAGCCTCTCACTAGCTACTGCGAAGAAGGTTAACTCTGTCTTAGCTGAAACCAGGAAAAGGGAGCTAAACTGTTATCATGGTAATACACCTGCAGAACTACTAACAGGTCATATCCTTACCTCCTTCATTCACAGACACACAGTAATGTTGCCACTGACCAACAGAAAAACTTCATGTTGATTAAGGACCATTTCACCATGGGCAGGTTATTTTCTTCCCCTGATTTTTGCTGGCTGCAAGAGAGGGTAGTTTGATGGCAGGGCTGTGCATAAGGGAAGGTGTGTGTGGGTCCAATAAGTCATGACAACTGAGCCTTACCTGCAGTAAGTGCACTTTTTAAAGTGAAAAACTCAGTTCATGGAAAATGGCCATGCTCATGCCTGCTTTTGTGAGGCTGTTGTGAGTCCACCATCTCAAACCTCAGATGTCCATAAAACATAAAATATTAATGATTATTGATCTATCGTAGATTAGGACTACAACATAGCTGCCCTGTTTGACTAACCCAAGTTCTGCAAAGGAGAAAGAGGGACAAGGTTTCTGATTTTGGACAGGGATAGTCTTCCTTCTCTGTCTAGTGGGTTTTAGCTCAGCCCCAGATGTTATCCAAAAAGAAACACAGCCCAACACCTCTGCTACTGAGCAGCAGAAGAGATGTTTTGAAGTTATTATCTCTGAAACCCTCAAATCCATAGTAAGTCTTGCCACTCCTTGAGAGCAGGAGAGTCAAGGTATTGGGAGCAGGAGAGTCGAGGTATTGGGAGCTTTTCCAGCTGATATCCCACGCATACACTTACTTGAAATCACTAAATGATATTTCACTTGATCCTGTCTGACAGTGGTAAGCATAGGGGGCAGGCCCCTACAGCCTAAGTCTTTTGGGGTTTTCCCTCTACTCCATCTACTCCCACAGAAGACATACATTTCGCTGTTTGCCAGTCCCTGTTGGTGTTGCATTTGTCCCAGACTGTTCATGATGTGAATGTCAAAGCCATGTCATTATGACCAAGAGTGAATAAATAATGCACAAATTCTCAGTGATGTTTCACTTACATACCATAATGTTTCACTTACATACCATAATGAGGGCATGAAGCTTTAAAAATGCTGTACTGTACTCTGCTCCAAGTGCCTGCTAGCTTAGCAAGATATGAGGGGTTAAAAAAATCACCTTGTCCTTTCAAAAGTACCACTTTCGTTTTAATCTTAAAATAGCCTCCAGTTCATCTGCATTTCCCAAAAGGGAGCTGTTTGCAAACAGCTCTTTCCTTTTCTGCCTGCCTGTAGCCCTGCCTGCACAGACCAGAGCTTTCATTCTCCCAGCCAAGGCAAATGGGTTGCAATTCCCCTTGGATTTCATCCACAAATCTCCTTAATTGGCAGGGGAGATTGCTGCTGAGTGGTGTGAAGGACTCTTGCCTCCACAGGGGCTGATTGTGCTGCCTCCACAGGGCTACCCACACCTGCCAGCCGGCAGAGCAAGAAGCCAGCATTGGTCATCATCAGATACGAGCCTCCTGCCTGGTTAGAATACAATGCCTTAAAGAGCATGTCAGGAAGAATAAGTGGCGTGCACTTGAATATAACATTTTTTTGTGGCTAGCACTATTGTACTTGGCACTCAAAATGAGTCAACACTTGCAATACAATGTTTTTCTCTTTCTCGGTGGGCTGCAGTGTAGACTAAGTAGCAAGTATTTAATGCTACATAGCCAGGGGTGTGTCATCAAGGGATTATAGCCAGAGAAAAAGGGTCAGTTTGTCTTCCCCCTGTGTCACCCATAACAGCATGCCTTACACTTCTCCTATCTTCAGGATGCTACAGGAGAGAAGGTTTGTTCATAGAGATATATCACCAAGGGGGAGGGCAATCCAAGAGAAAATACTCAGCAGCATCGGTTTCTCAACTTGACGGTACTTACCAGCAGTGAATGTGGAGTGCCATGCCGGCTGGCAGCAGTCAGCTTTTGCTCTCAGGACCATAATGTGTGATGCACAATAGCAAATATTTTCAAGCCGGTACAGCTGTTCAGCTCCATCAAGCACCTACTGAGCTGAAGGGCAGGCATTTCATTTGAACACTACAGCCTCAATTTTAAAAGGCAAATGAACTTCTACACACACAAAAGTGTTAGCAAGTCATGCAAATAGCATACACGAGTTGGTCATGGTAATATGAACACTTAATTTGGACACACATTTTCTTAATTAAAAAGAAAAAAAAAAAAAAAGAAGAAAAGCCCTGTCTTCCATCTGCCTCTCTAACTACCTGGTCATCTTTCATCAGTTTGCAGGTCCATAATACAACATGAGCTTGGGATGCAGGTACAGGACTGACCAGTTTAATAACACTCGATAGAAACAAGCAAATAACTTATAGAAAAAAAGTCTGACTGGAAATTTTCCTATTTTACCTGTTCATCAAATTCCTGCAATCATATGTCTTTCTGGAAGAGTTTTTCCTAAGTTATTCCTGTGTGTAATTCTTGTTTCGCACTTCACCTGGCGGCATGTAGTTGGACCTCTGTAACTCTAGTAGTGTGAAGTTCAGATTGTCCTGTTACGCTTTTGTCAGGTGAACAGTCATTGCACCGAGGAAGGCTAAAGCTAGCTCAACCCATCCTCCAAATTCCCTGTTTAGACATATTAGTGTGAGGCTGAAAACTGGGGCTTGCCCGGTAGCACACAGTCTTGAGCCTATGTGTCTGAATGGTTTCTGGCATGGTTCCATGCATGGTACAGTGCTCATGACCCACTTTCACCTGCCTTGCTAGTGTGCTGTAGACTGCTGATGTCTAGCTTGTCTTTGAATGGGTAGCAGAAAGGGACATCACACCCAGCAGTCAATACCCATGCCGATGGCCATGAAACAGCACAGATGGCAAGTACTGCTCGAAGCAACACTCATGCTGACCTAAACTTTGCTGAAGGAACAGTGCTGTATTTTAATATTAATATTTAAACAGAGGAGATGTCATTCTTGCATCTAGAGCCTCCATGTTTTGCCACGTGGTTGCTGCTGAATGTAGTAAGTGCAGCTGTGTCCCACCACCACATAAATGATTTCACATTTACAAGTTGTCTTCTTGGTTACTTGGAGATACTTGCTTAAAATTTGTAGCTTCCTGTGGTAATCTGAGACAGAACATCCACAATAAAGAAACAGTGAAAGCAGGGAAAAGCACTGAAACCAAAATTAACATAAAACACCCATGGATCCTGGAGAGGAATTTTGGCCCTATCCATCGTGATGATAAAGCACTCATTCTTGAAGCAAGAGATAAAGCTCTCCCATCTCAGAGGATAAATATTGAAGTTTCTTTGACTTCCTGGTGCAAGCAAGATCTCTCTAGACAACTTGGAATTATCAGAACACTGCTGAAGAATTGTGCTATTTGATCACTCACCCCAGAAGTATTACATGAAATATAAGGTATGATAGGGTCCCAAGCAGGCTCATTGCACAAGAGAAAATTTTGTCCAAATATAAGGTATGATAGGGTCCCAAGCAGGCTCATTGCACAAGAGAAAATTTTGTCCAAAAACAATAAAAGCTATGAACGCCTGGAAAGAAACCCTTCTGCATAGTTTGTTCTCTGGACTGGATGTAATTCTGTAGAAATGTAGCAGTCTGGCCAAGAGAAAATTAAAGATATTAGTCTTGGTGGGGTATGGGATTTTTTGCTTTGTTCTGTTTTAAGTCAGAGAACATTATGTCTTTACAAATGAAGTATTCAGACAAGAAATTCAGAGCTGGGAAAATAGATACCTTGAAAGATGAGCCCTTGTTAATTAAACAGGATGTCAGCTATTGAAAGAATTATTTTCTAATAGTAGTTTTCCAGCTGAGATGTGATTTTTTGTGTGTGTGTGTGCCATGCTGCCTAGTAGACAAAAGTGGGAAAGAGGATCTAGTCACAGAATCTCCTTATCAGCATGTCCAGTGGTATGACTTAGAGCTCCAGTCCTCCAAAAACTTAGTCTCACCCCATCTGCATGGTTTCAGTGGAGCTAGTCATAGTGCATACACTTCACAGGGGTGTTTGAAGACCTCTGTCTCTACATTATGTAAGTGCTCACTGGAAATTAGCTGTTAAGCAAGAAAAAATGAAGGCAGAAACCCAGACAATAGAAAGGAGGGACAAGATTTAGAAATGCAAGTCTGTTACGCCAAAGGGAGGAAGCTTCTTGTTAATTGGCCAACTCCCTAATTTCAGTTGCGCTGAAAACTCACAAGAAGTTCACTCTAATAAACCTAGGTAAGAAATTACGTAGTCTGAGAACACAATTCTACTAAAAGGCATGAGTAATAATCTCTGTCAAACTCCCGTTTTAATGATCCCATCATCTCCATCTTATCTTGGCACTGAGTTACTGCTCAATCTATGCTAGCACATCCACACAGGCAGCATCTGCTGGGGTCTTGATTCACAGTGCTGGAGGCCAACACTCTAGTTGGTGCATTCTTCTTAATCTCCCTGGACATATAATTCCAGCTGAACAGTTTAGTAACACAGAGTACTACCATGGTTTCCTTGCAGTTTGTGAGAAAAATGTATTACACTTGTCTCAAAGGTGAAATTCTTGCTTTATTAAAAGCCAGTGAGAGTTTTGCCATTAACTTTTATAAAGCAGTTTATCAGGCCATCCCTTTCACTGTAACATTTTCAGGCAATGTCATGATTCTTTACAACTACAGCTCCAAACTCTACTGAAGATATTTACATACATATGCAGTTACCTCTGTAATCTCACTGCTAGTGTTGTATGCACAGATACCCAGGTATGAAGAATGAATAACCTGGCTAAATTCCACATTTGGATACACCTCCTCAAGCTTAATTACAGTAATTTTGTGTAGTTGTATTTAGTGTCAGTTGAAGCACCCAAGATTCATCCATCCATTAACACATTAATATCTGAAAATTAGTCTGGAATAAAAACCACTGTTATTTCAGCCCATTAAATTCTGCATTTGATAACTTAAAATTTAATAATTTCTCTATTCCTTTACTAGAAATGTTCAGAATACCTGAAAGCAATGATACTCTTAAATATGAAGACAAACATCATAAATGTCTGTAAATATTTGTTGTCTTTGTCCAATTTAGACTGTTTTGAATGAATAACTAAAGGTGAGAGATGGATAGATAAGAAATTCCTCCCTTTTCTTTCCCAGTACTACACTCCAATTCAGCAAACCATAACAATGTATTTGTCTGAGTGGCTTCTCCACTTGCTCATATGAATGTCTGTTATTCACTATCTAGAATATTTATTGAATAAAGATTACCCTGGGCCACAAGGGCATGTGGAAGCTTTCAGTCATTGAGAAGAAAGTAGAAAAAGGCAGAGAGTCAGGAATTAAAAATTACATTTTTGTAATGAAACTCTTTAACCTAAATCCCCTCTGCTAATAACATGTAGGAAAAAAGTTGGTGAGTATTTCTGTTGTTGTGCCAGACTCTGTGGGTGGTTAATCCTTATTTGAATTCTGATTCAGTTCTAAACGAGTGTAAGGGGGGTAGAATATTGGACTAGAACCATTTATAGTGAAATAAAAACTCAGGAGTGGCCTTCATGCAAGGACATCTGCAATTGCCTTTACCTGTCTGCAAAAAAAAATTGTTCTTAAGGAATATTTTTTTTGCCTACTTGTAGAGTCATTTTTTCTTCACTATATATGCTGATTATTCTAGAATGGCACAGAAGCCTAAATACATTACATTACTTCTTAAAAGAAACATGCCTGTGCCATAAGTAGTCAGTGTCAAGACAAAAGTGTCTGGAGTAATTAAGCACATTTTACATTTCTCTCTTGCTTGTCCCTATTTTGTGTGGAGGAGGGAAAAGAAAGGCACTTTGTCACAGTTGCAATTTCACGTTAAAAAAAAAAAAAAAAGAAAGAGAAAGGAAAATAAATTGTTTTCAGTTCAGTGCCTTAGTATTGTAACTACATGAAGGAACAGCATTAGTCAGTGTGGTATCAAATTTCTTACCCACTGAATTTTGATGCGTGTAAAATTTTTACTACATCATTCTGCTGATCTCCAAAACACAGTAAGCGTAACAGTACAGTTCACAAACTACCTGAAAAGTTAGTAGTCTTTCCTAAACAGTACCCAAGGATAGCAAAAAACCTGGCTATGCTCAACATACTCTAACTTGATGGAGCAACCTAAAGAAAAAAAGGGCAATCTTATTCTTTAGCTGTTTTCAAGAAATGTCATGATAACATGGGAAACAAGAAAAAGGTAAAAAAAGTTAATATGAAGATGAAGGAGTATTATAAATTTGGCAGGGCTCTTTTAAATTTGATGTTTGGAAACAGCAGTCGCATCTCATTTTTTTTGTGCTATGGTCAATCAGACCTTAAGAAAAAATTCAACAAACTAACCAACAAATACAATCCATAAATATTATGTTCCTGCTTGTGAAGTAAGTAAATGCATGGACAAAAAACTGATGTTTGGTGCTGTGAGAGGACTCAGCACATACTTGGTAGTGTGCATGCAGCCTGGTTTGGAAAGCCACTGAACATCCCATTGAAACCCGCTGCAGTTTGCATGAAAGGAAGTTTTGTGTGTCCGACCCCTATAGCCATCGGGGCCTGCAGCATGCTCCCACTGTGAAGCAGTTACTGGAAAGCATTGTCAAGGTAGACTGCTCATTAGGATTATGAGCAGCTCAGCCTTACAGTGAAGATGCCATTTGCTTGGGAGGACCCTATGACAGCCACTCATTGCATCTTGCATGGACGCATTAGACAACTATGTCAGCATAAAGCTAAAGCTGAATCTCATGAGACCTGCATAATGGGCACAATGTTGGGGAGCACATGAGCTGCAAGGAAACAAAGTAGCTACTTCTTTTTTTTTTTTTAAAAGAACCCCGTTCCGTCAGGACAAATATGTGTAGGTTTGTCTACTCGCCAGCCCCTGGCACAGCGTGGCCCCGGGGCCTGTGACACAGCTGCCTTGCGCAAGGCCCTGGATGCACACACAGCCCAGCATGAGTGTCCTTGTGGACCAGGTGGCCATAGATAAACCCACTGAACAGCAACAGTAGTGTGTAAGGCAGAGTGTCCTGACAGGGACATACAGACCTCCCCAAGCAGATGACAAAACCTGGCAGTGCCAGGACATGGTCCTGCACACAGGCCGCCAAACCGTTTTTTTTTCTGAGCAGGTTCCCTTGCCCACCCCAACCCTGACCCCTCTCTCTGGTTCCAGGATTTGCAAGCAAGGGTCTTTCCTCCTATAACTGATCCTGCTCTTCCTTTCAGCCTCCTTTCTTCCTTTCAGCCTCAGGACACTCATATCCGCCTTTGTCTCAGCTCTTATCTTGGCAGTTCCCGGTCCCTCATCCTCACCCTGTTGTAGCCCACCGACTGGAGTTTCCTGTTTTCCACCCCTGCTCCAAGCAATCTCTGTCTTATCTCCCTGCTGGTTTCATTCTCAGCTCCATCTGTTCATTTGACATTTATGAACCTCATCAAGCATTTCTTTTCAAACCCGTCCAGATTTAAATACCTTCCATTGTATTTGTGCTCGCTCAGTTCTCACATTTGTCACTGCGATGATAACTGTGCTGAATAACCTAAATTTGGTTCTAACTTTAGGCTTCCGTCCTTTTCCAAAAGCCTGCCCATGCTTTCAAAGCCTCACAATGAGGTCTCCATGGCTAAAACAGTCCTTTTTTGTGCTCTGAGGCCTGTCAGGCATTCTCCAGATGCATGAAACTTCTGATGTAAATAGAGCTCCTCATCCTGCCCCGTCCTCTCCCAGCCATAAAATGTATTTCTTTGTCTTCAAACATCATCTGATTTTGACATACTCCTTCTTCGTTTCATGTGTTTAGTGGCTGACTTTCACTTATGTGAGAAGCATTTTTTTTTTACTATTTCAGACTGATTCTGACATTTCTAAATTAAAAGGAAACCTTTCCTTCACCTGGCCTTACTTCTCAGCAGGGAGGACAGGTTTGAAAAGACAAGGCTTTCAAAAATAAAATAGCTCCCTCCTCACTAATGTTTATATATCTTGGCTGCTTTATTCTCATCTGAAATGTCTCATTCCTCCATAATTTTAGCCACAGTGAAGTGTCACATAGATAAAGGCAGGAAGGAAGCATAACTATCTTAATTTATCCTTATTTTTATCTCAACTAAATCTGACTTTAATCCCTCAGTTATTAAACCGGCTCTATTCCAAGTATGCCACTTGCACAGGGTGCTTTGAGAAATACACCGCAATCAGAACTCCAGCTCAGGAGCTGAAAGTTAAAGACAAAAAAACCCAAACCCTCCAAAACAAACAAACCTTGAAAGCAAAATAAATACTTCAAGTTTGCGAACTGCAGAGTAACATTGAGATCCTAACTTTGTAGATCATGATTTAAAACTCCTCGCTCACCAGTCACCTAAGTAAACATCCACAGAAAATCCATCATACCTCACTGCTGTGGGTTTCTTTTAATCAATCCACAGACTGCCTGTCTTTGGTAACAACATGCAGGTATCCTTCTGACTACAACATCTACCAACCTTTTCTTTCATTTCTAGCCATGAGATGTTTAGTTTCCCACATTCCCCACTAATACCTGCTTTGTTCTTTTCCAAATGATCCTATAGATGGGCACTTTTCCCTCCCAGGTATCTAGTGATGGTTCAGATAGGTTAAGTGATTATTTTTATCTTAAATCAAGTCAGTTTAGTTCCATCATCAGCTTCACTGCTCATCACTGAATTTTATTGAATATAGCTGTATTTAATTATTTTTCATAACTGTTTAATAATCTTCAGCACATAAATCATAACTTCTCCCATGCATGATTTCCCAACATGGTGTGTTAGTATTAAAAAATGTTGCACTGAAAGGTGATTTTCTCCTTGTCTCTTATTTTGCAGCTTAGCCCATAAATTGATCAAAACACAGACAAAGAATTTTCAAAACATCTCTAAAAATCAATTGCAATCATTTAGCCAAGTCTTGGAATAATATTATGATCACAGCAGATATTGCTATGCTAGGATAAAACGCTGGCCCATCTTATAAAGTCAAAATCCATAAAACTGCAGAGCATTAATTAACAAAAGTGTCTTTCTGCAATGAAATATGACAAAGAACCACAAGAGAAAACAGAGGCAATGCTGTAGCTCTAAACTCAGTATTTCATGACCAACATGTGATCAATTAGCAACACCTGTAGTAATAGTACAGCTATCTCAGAGCTGACTTCTTACTTTTCCAGGGCATACCACAGGGCAGCAGGATAGATTTGTGCAATTAAAATGCAAACACCTGTGCTGACTTTTAAAGACCAGATGTGCTTCTATTAAACAAGCCCTGAGGTTTGCTTAAAACTAGCACCTGCTTCCTGGTTACATACAATCACCTGGATTTCTGTGTTTAAATATATTTTAAATTTTGAATGTGTTTGGTTTTCTTTGACAGGAAATGCCTGCATTTAGGCACTTCTTTGCAAGCAAGGTAAATTACCTTGTCTGCATGGTATATTCCAAATTTCATTCCCACCCTTCAGCTTCCTCCTGAGGTTCTCTCCTGGATGTTGTAAAATAGACAAGAGCGAAGAGCTGCCCACTGTGCTGTCCCTCAGTGTTTAACTCTTGATACCTTTAGTTACAATAAACAATGACGAAAATGAAAGCAAACCTCTAAAGAGCCAGCACAGCCCATTAAACAACAGCATCCCTTAGGCCATGGCAAAAATGGCAAACTTAGTCACTAGCTCTACTCTAGTTTCCCTTGGCACCTTGCGGACACATTCATGGGCTCTGCCTGGCAGCTCCCTGGTTTATAACAACACGAATTTGACTTTGGGGCTGAGCACATATGCGTGCTCTGACTAGGGACTCCCTCATGCCATCTGTTGTGTACCAGCTGTACTAACCCAGCATGCATCAAAAAACCCCACACGTTTTGAGACTTGCAGGTAAACTGCCAACAGCTGCCTCCTGGTGAGCAGATTCGTAATCATAGGAACAGGACTGTCTGCAGATCCACATAGTGAGCAAATAGCATGGCTCCTTTGTTCAACCTAGTAAATCTCAGGGTCTGCATCCATACGGTATTTAGCAATATATAGGTAATTTTTGGTAGCGAAGAAATTAACCAAATGATATCCCAGTCAACATCTCTTTCAGGTAGAATCATAGAATAGTTTGAGTTGGAAGGGACCATGGAGGTCATCTAGTCCAACCCTTTTGCAGTAAGCAGGGACATTTTCTACCAGATTATAGAATCATAGAATGGTTTAGTTTGGAAGGGACCTTAGAGATCACCTAGTTCCAACCCCCTGCTATGAGCAGGGACATCTCTCACCAGACCAGGTTGCTCAAAGCCTCATCCAGCCTTGCCTTGAGCACTTCCAGGGAGAACGCTTCAGGTAGGACTTCTCCAAATCGGCCAGTTTTTACCCATTTGGTCATATCTAGAAAGCAAATAACTGTGCACCTCAGTAGCATTTAGAGAATCCCAGTTCTTTCTGCTAGTATGAAAAATGCACAGGCATATACACATGGTGTACGTATGCACTTACGCATACCTAAACACAGACACACATGTATAAGAAAAAACGTGGAGCTAATAATGAGTTTAATTCAGCTGCCTTTTTCTTGTTTTTAATGAGGTCCTCTGGTATGAGCATGGTAAACCTCAGAAACACAGTATACATCAAAGGAACAAGAGGAGGCATTTTGTTGGTATTTTGATAGTGTAAATCATAAATCATAAATCTCTTAACACAGAAGCACTTCCCCGCCTTTTTTTTTTTTTTTTTTCTTCTTGCACTAAGTCATCTGAAGCTGTGACTGGTGAGCACTGTGCTATTCATTTGGATTAAGGGCCCCGCATTTCTGGATCTTGTTTTGTGATCTCCCATTCATGATTTTAGGGAGAAGGTGTTCAAGGATTCAGTGCAAGAATTCAGATTGTCCTTTGCCATGGAAGCACCTGGAGAGAAACTTACCTCCTCTGTCTCCCTCTAGCAGCAGGGGCCTGGGGCCAGCCTGGGTATTGGGCAAGCTCTGCCAGGACCCTGCCTGCCCCTTTTCCCAAGACATTTTGCTTCAGCAGCACCCTGCTGCTCCTGAGAGCATGGTGCAGCTTGGGATGCAGGAACAGGCCATATCCTTGCCCATGGGCAAGGCACTGCAAACTAGTAATGCTGCACTCTGCTCTCTCCCACACCCCTGACAAGCAGAGGCATAAAGGGGTGGGAGGGGGGAGCAGATGAAGAAATAGTTTAGAAAGGCAGTTTAGTCCCAGTACCACGCAAAGGGAGAAGGGAGAAGTTCTTAGCTTACAGAAAGCAAATTAATTCCAGAGATGCAAGTAGAAACTAGGGCTACAAAATGGTATGTGGATGCAGAAAGTAGCTGGTAGAGATTAGGTTTGCTAGGATGTTTAGGCAGCTACAGATGCAGGTAGACATGTAGCCCCAGATCCTTGGAAATATTTAGCCACCTATCTCCAGTAAAATTAAAAGAGCTTAAGTGGCTGTCGGTGTCTAGTTAATTTGTATGGTTTTGGCCCTTGTGAGTTTTGGAGAGGTTTAAGGCCCTTATCAGTTTCCACAGGTACCTGCATACCTTTACAGATCCATCCTCACACGCCTAACTAAAGATGTGAAACACAAGCAATGCTGTTATTTCACTTCCTCTAACCTGTGTCAACAAGTCTTTTCTTGACAATTTAAGCCCAAAATTTACATGAATGTAACATAAATTCAGACTGAATTGCTGGTAGGCTGGTCCTTTTTAACCTCTAGATTTTAAATTGGTTCTTATATGAGAGTTACTGGCACTAGTCCATAGTTTTTCCTTCTGGATCTCATTTCCTTCAGTAATATTCCTTCATCTCTTATTTTTGCCTACAGTATTCAGGTCAGGGCTGGATAATCTTGCTTTGTTTTTTTGAAATTAACCATTTATTACCTTTTTTTAAAATCCAACAAACATTCATAAAACACATCCAGACATCTGAGCCTGACAGCAAGAAGCCAGTGCTGCCTTATGCTCACACGTAATTTGTCACAGATCTATCTTACAGCACATATCCTAGTGTTCAGCATGTCCTCCAGCATGCATTAGCAATTCAGTGCCATTTTCTCTTTGCCATCAGAGCTACACACAGCAGCATTTTCTAGCTAGGTCTCGCCATGCTCATTTCATTTCCAAAATAATTCCAGCTCTCTGTTCCTCTGTGATTATATTCAACGATCCACTTTGCCTTTTCTTTTTTAACTGCTGCCAAAATTGGCATTTTGACAGCCCTAGAAATTGAAGTCCTCTGTTCAGGGAATAGCTACAAGCACATGCAGCAGAGCGAGTTATTCCGTCCCTGCTCAGCCAGTATATCCCAACCTCCACTGGAGAAACTGCTCTCAGCTATAAGAAAAAAGTCTTTTTATTTACTCAAATCATTTGGGTCTTGCATTCCCCTGTAAGGCAGCCTGTAAGCACATACTGGTTAATAATGGCACTAGTGGTATCAATCTGACAGCAACTTGACAGTGACCACCATCTCATTTTGTAGAGGGTGTTAGACCACCATGAGATGGCAATATGTTGTTTGGTGTGGTTTTTTTTTGTTTTTTTTTGTTTGTTTGTTTGTTTGTTTGTTTGTTTGTTTGTTTGTTTTGTCACAACTGCCTTAAGTTGGATTTGAACTAAGGACCTGGAGATGAAAGGCAGGATTTAATCTCTTGAGGCATTCAGTACACATCTTTATCAGCTCTGCTTTTCACTATGCACTTTTTAAAATTTTCATTTTTTTTCATTCCTCTTCCACGCTTTTGTTCATCCTGCATGAGCCAGAATTAGGCTCCTCTACAGAGCAGAACCCACGTATTCTGGGATCTCTGTTGTGCCTTTTGAGTTCTTCCATCTGTTCTTGATGTCACCACCCTTTCCACAGACAGAAAGAGCTCCACGTCTATTCTGTCCTCTGTCTACCCTGTCTTAACATAAAAAGTCCCATAATGCCAGGGTTTTTGGTGTTAATGGGTCCAGTTTCTTGATTCTGAGTCTGTCTGACAGTGCTAATAAACTTCCTGACCATGGGGTGGGTCAGATGATATTTCTTCTTGTCCTGCTTGAAATATGTGCCATAAAATAAAATTAAATAAATATGGCCTGTGTCAGTAATACATGATTTTAATGGCACACTTAGCTATACTGAAGCATAATTTAACAACAGTGGAAGCACTTACAGCATCCAGCCTTACTATGAAATGAATTTGTACCCATCATAATGGTGTGACATTGAATCCTTCACACAAGGTCTTCCCCCATTGTATTTTTCTATAAGTTCCCAAATAACAAGCAACAGCTTCTAAAGTTCACTAGCTTTATTTTTTTCTGTATGCACTAAGAACACCAGCAGACAAGACTAGTTTAACCACTTTTTGTCAACACCCCATTCTAAATTTAGAGAACTGACAATATTCACATTTTTCTCCACTAGTTACAACTTAAAAAAAATAAATTCAGCAGTGTATTTCAATGTATTCAACCCATTAAAACCAGTTAGTACTCCCTCAGTTACCCACCTATAGCTTGGCATGTTAAATATGTACATGTGAGTCCTGAACTCGCCTGATCACAGTGACCTACTGCAAGCTGTTAAAACCAAACCCTGTGGTAGGGTGTCAGAGGGCTGTTAGCAATTGAAAAACAAAACCTGTGATGTCTGGCTGAACATGCTGTCCTTCTGGTGGAGAAAATTTATGGTTTGTTTTCATTTTTTCACTGAACTGCCACGATCTAACCTTTTTGACCTCTCATATACAGGATTTGTGGTAGTTCAAATCATCATCTGCATTCATAAATGCTCCCACAGGTAATGACACAAAGCAATTCAACAGGAATTTATTGAGGAATTTTGATTAAAACAGAGCCCTGAAGATGTGAATGAACTGACCTCCACAAAGTTTTATTTGAGAAGCAAAGTTTCTTGAATCATAAGGCTTCTAATATTTTCCAAAGAATGTGACCACATTAAAAACTTAATTAGTCCCTAAAGCTTAAGAATCATTCACTTATAGCCATTATTTTATTTTTATGCATCATGGCAGGTTAGAGTAAAGTACTTTTGCAGTAATTTTCCTTTTGAGTTATTTTTTTCCCTTCTTTGAGGTTTTCCTTTGAGGTTTACGTAGAATGTGTGTGGGTACAGCAACTGTTATATCAATCATATTTAATCATTCTTTTTTACAATGTTATGCACACACTGCAAACAAAGAGCCATTGATATTAAAAAAGTAACAATTATTGTCTGCAAACTATATTATTGTTAATTTACCTGTAGAATACGTGAAAAAACATTTATTAATTGTTACAGGCTTGCAATGAGATTTGCCTTGTAAGGAGGCAGACTGTTTCATATCAAAGTTAGGTGGTATTATGGAAGGATACAGAGCAGTTTTTTGATATTATCTCTTCAAAGATATCAAAATGCTGGACAGGAAATATGTCTTAAAAAATGGTATTTTATCTTTTTCATAGATATAGTAGCGTGCTGTCCTTGTCTTGCTTGCTTTCTTCCCATCTAATATCTGAGGCTTAATGTTTATATCATCTTAAATCATTTCCAATCTATTAATATACTGCATTGATCTACCATTCATCTGATTGTTGAGAGGCAGACATTAATGGTTTCCATTAGTCCATTTTCTAATTTCCACATGTTCTGATGATAATAAATCTTCACTTCATCCATTTGCGAGAAGCAGCCAGTTCCAGCAGAACGGGCTGCATTGCAGATGACGGAGGTTTCTAGAAGGAGAAGAAAGGAGCAAGGAGCAAAGATTGTCTCCACAGCAGGGAGAATGGCAGGTTCTTTTGCAGAATTCACTCATGAGAAAGAAGATGTGCAGGCAGGCACCTGCAGTATGTGACTGAAAGGGTGGACATCAGTCTTGTAAAATAGGAGAGGAGGAGGTGAGGAATGAGGCTTGGTGTTAGGGCTCAGCAGCACAGCTTCCATCTGGGAGGCAGCTCTAATCTAGGCCACTCCAGCTGGGGAGAGGGGCCAGATACCTGCCTGAAAACTAAACCACAAGGGTCATAACTGTAATTCCTTGTGTATTTGCACTCCCAACCCATCTGCATATAGTTGGCTTTGAACTGTCTTATACTCTGAGCAACACTGAACTTAAGCATTTTGTGCAGTTCCTGAATAATTTCAGAAGAGGAGTGAGCATGAACTTGAGTTGAACTAAATGTGCAAGGATGGTGTCGATTTCATAGACTGAAAGAATAAACCCTGCATGTATTCACAGATATGCACAACAGATATGATTAAGAAATCTTCCTTGCTCTTTCTTTACCCCTCAAAGCTGATACAGGTAACTTCACTCCTTGGCTTCCCTGCATTACAAAGGCACTAGTTATGTGCCACTGTTCACAAATCTTAATTTCCATTCTGAAACTTCAACATCCTGAAAAAGCATCGTGTTTTGGAGCACAGAGTAGAAACTTTGGAATGTCCTGCAAAGGAAAACATCTAGGCAGAAGAGTAATTTTGAAACCATGCAAACATTTTGTTCTGGAGGAAAACAGAGCTGTCAGAGTGAGCAGCAAAGACCTTGGTTTAGCCATGACATCCTCTACCCTTCTGCCCTGAGAGAGGAACCACCTTCCCAGGAGCTCTCAGAGGTACCTAGAGGCCTCTGAGCAGTGACTCTGGAACGTCCTGGCTTCACAACAGGGGAGCCATAGGAGAGTCCCAGTGCCCAGTCTTTCACCTCGCAGCATGACTGCCAGAAGCCTAAGTGCCCAGACTCTTCACTTTGTCGCCTTTTGTCAGGAACACCTTGCAATACAGATATTTTGTGAGAAGCTCCTTGCAGTACTGAGATTTTCACAAAAGACACGTGCATTATTTTCAGATCTGTTTAGATATTTCTGGGGGAAAAATAAAAGGGGGCTTTATAAATTTGTGTCTTCTCTTGTGGTGATGAGATTTTGTGCATTTTCATGTAACCACCACAGGTTTAAATAACTGAATTCTATATATTTCCACGAATTTACAAAAGAATAAGTGTAATGTAGGCAGGATGGGAATGAGGCTCCATGGATTTGGCCTCTCTTCATTTATCAAAAAGCACTTCCTAAGGCATGCATAACCCAGAGCTACCCAGTAGTGGGTCAGGAATATGCCTTTTTTTCTACTTGCTGTTCAGAACAAATATTACATATTGCAGTGTGAAAAGCTAATAGCTGTTGAAAGACCAAATTTGTTACCTGTGACCGAACTTCTGTATTTTGAAAAGAATCCTTCTTTCAACCAGAATTTATTGCTCTGCTCTATAATTGGATGACACCAATGCTTCATCTGTTTTCACAATGTAAAACCAGTGGCAGCAATGAGTAAAGTAAAGGTGAGCAGAAGATCTTATAGGTAATATCAGTGGAGCTATCATTCGTCTTTTAGGAACAGACTGTAATAAAACCTCATAAAGTTATTTTCCTTGGCAACATTTCAAGTATAAGTCTCTAAAACACAGCTTTGATGGTCATGAGTTGGCAAGTCATCCTTCTAAGTTTCACATGCTCACACATATTGCTCAATTTGAACTTGGCCTGACATCATCAGTTTTAAAGTTGGACACAAAAATCAACATTTTGGAGTTTATTGATAATGAGAAGGAAAAGAAAAAGAAACAATCTGATCTTTAAAGAAGATGCTCATCTACACTGCAGCGAGAATATGTGCGCTTGCAAACCTGTAATGTAAAAAGCCAGGGGAGGATAGGGCAGGAATTCTAAAGGGAAATTAACGGTGTTACATAAAGCATCTGTTGAACATGGGGTACACAGTTTTGCCAGGATAAGTTTTGGAAGGATCATTTCATCCATAGCATTACACATAGTGCATTATCTAAAAAGTTTTAAAATTTAATCTAGCTTTGAAGTGGGTGAGGGGAACCCAGATGATCAGTTCCAAGAAAAAAATGGTCATGAACTTGAACAAGTTTTCCACTCCCACCCCCACCCAAAATACTTTAAGAAGTTGTTGACAGATTATCAGACTCTGAGGACTGCATCTCAGTGGTCAAGCCAGAAGAGAAAGAGTAAAAAATTTGTCTCCCAAGGAAAAAAAAAAGAAGTTAAAAGAAAACATTAAATATTTAGCAGCACACTGCCTCTCATGGCAGCTGACGGCCTACAGACTACACCTAGTGCGATTTAAAAGCAGAAATGTCTATGAGTTCAGCCACTGAAGGAGCTTAAGAGTGGAACCAAGAGAGCTGGCGTGGCATGAGAAGCAAGCACTGCATTTTATGAACTACGCAGTAATTTTGAAAGCTTTCTTAAATTTACTTTTCTTGAGGTATGAATGCGTCAGCTTACCAGGCACTATGAACATCAAACCACCCTGCAAGCATGTAGATGCTGGCTGATCTCTTGGGAAGAACTCCCCTCAAACTGAATGTGTGAGGTTGGGGTGGGTGCTTCTAAACCAGCCTTTTCAATCTGATGGATGATTATGTCCTTCACCAAATAATTCTGTGTGGTAGTGACACAGTAATTATAGAAATGGTCTCTCCGGGATGCTGTAGTTAACTTGTTCAGGCAGAAAGAGGAGAATTGTAATTCCAGGCCAGAGGAGGAGTGGTGAGAGACCTGGGTACGCAGTCTGGAAGTGACCTCTTTCCTGCTGCTAGGGGGGACAAAAAGGAATTTGCTTTTCTTCGCCACTGTTAAAAAAATTCAGCCTGCAGAACAAAGTATAAAAAACTGATGATGTCAATAGTTCTCATTTAATTTAGCCTTACTGAAGACTATAGGGTATTTTCCATAGGCTCCTGCCGTTTCTTTCAGCTCTGAGTCGATTCACAGTGGAACTACTTCCCATGCTTACCAGACTTGGCGTTGAAGGGAAGTGGTTAAGCTCTGCTCTGCCAAGCTAGCAGGAGAGTGGGTAGTTCTGCAGGCAGCTGATCCAATTGTGCTGCTGAAATCCAATAGCACATTCCAGGTTAGATTACTTCAGCAGAGTCTCACTTTGAGCAGGGTTTCTGTAGGGGTGGCAGGGAGCAGGTGAACAGTCCAACCCAGTGATATCACCAAAAGAAGGACAGAGGAAGAGATGGAGGAGAAGGTGGGGTGGGTGGAGGCAGAGGAAGGGGGATGCTGAAGAGGAAGGAAGTGATGAGATTTGCAAGGGCAAGTAAGAGTCTTCAGACAGTAGCAACAGCAACCGCAGCACCAATGAAACAACAAACAAGCTTCGGAATACCTAAGTTATATTTAACGTGCCACAGCCTGGGGAAAGGACAAATGGTAGCAGCTTCCCCCTACACCCATAGGACACAGCGAAAGGATGACCTTCTTCACACTGTACCTCTGAGCCAAAAATTAACCTCACTAATTGTAGAGAAAAATGCCTGCCAGCCATGCTGAGCTGGGTGGCGCTTTTGTGGAGCAAGAGGATATATAATTCATTTGTTTTCCTATTAGAAGCCACATCCTAGCTCCAGGCACTTTCTCAGTGCAGGCTCCAGCAGAGCTGCACCACACACTTGGCTTCCGAGGTGTCTCATGTTTTGGGGGAGGAGGGGAAGGGACTCTACACTATGATGCCACAAAACCATCCCAACACTCCAGCCTTGCCAGAGGCAGGGATGTAACTCTGACTGTCCTGATTGCTGGTGCTGGCTGCGGGAGGTGCTCTGGGTGCTCTGCCCACCTGGCTGCTCACAGGGGAGTCTCTCCTGAGGTGAAGAGCTGAAGAGATCCACTGCTAGTAGCTGGGAGATGAGCTGCCAGGAGCAGCATTTGGAATCTAGGGGCATGAGAGCACGCAGGTATCCTCTGTGAGCAGATCTAAATCCCAACCCTCCACACACAGCCTGAAGTGGGAAGCACAACTCACATGTAACCCAGCCTTACACCCTTCCATGATGTGAGGCTTTGGCAACGGGTTAAGAGGAGAGATGTAGGCTCCCACCTCCGAGTATGTAAAATCAGTTTCTGGAGCAATTGAAAAATGGACTTGGATCTGATTGTTTCTCTGGTCATTTTATATTTCAATCCCAAAGTGAGGGAAGAAAATTCCAGCAGAACAAACTCTTCATCAGAATTAGTACTTCTAATGCCTGCTTTCCTACACATAGCTCAGGACAAAGCTCATAACCAAAGTAAACATGATTCAAGCCTTTAATCATGCTTTCCAGGACCAAGGGGACTCTTTATTCCATCTCTTTTTAAAACTTAATTGTTAATATTCCTTTTCCTTCATTCATGTGTTTACTAGTATTAATATACTCTAACAATAAATTCTGTCTCTAACATTTTTAGAAAATGAGGCCCTAACAGTATTTTACCAGGCTCCGTATGTCTTAACCTACTGCATCTGCCTGAATGCCTAAAAACCTACATCTTTTAAAAACAAAATACACACCGTGTAACTACCCGCTCACCTGACCATGACTGGGCTTTAATTTTGTTTAGATCATATTTACTAAGCTGAGGGTACAGATAGAATGTTTTGTTTATAACATTAAATTTCAAAAGTTCAATTTAAAATAAGAAGAGCAAAGAGCCAATGAAACATGGACAATGATGCAGTCAAGAGGTGTGAAGTAAAGAGTAGAGGTCAGAGAAGAAACAACCTTGGTAAGTTTTGAAAGGCTTCTTGGCACTGTAAAATATTGCTGGTTAGCTTTTGAGCTGCACCTCTGCAAGGCAAGCATGAAGAACAGAACAAGTAAAGCTTAGGGGGAATCAGAGCAAAGCTGATTCAATGCCATTGGGCTGCCTATGGGCCATCAGGGCCCCCAGGCTGAGTTAATCTCAGACTACCCGTTTTGCTCGGCAGAAAGTCCTACAAACCAGTGTGTGATCAGAGAGCAGCAAAAGGCTACTCAGATAAGCCTCAATCTGCCCTTCCAGTGGTATGCTTGCTGTTTGTCCACCTACAGCTATTAGGTTGTTCTGATTTTATTTAAACAACAATGGAGCTCCAGTAAGAGCCATATATTAATTGTAGTGTGTTCTTTGAGCTATAGCAAGAGTCAAGATCAACACCTGTGATTTCAGTGACTGGAAATATACTTACAGCAATGGAAACAAAATTACTTATGTAAACAGATCACCTTTCTGTGCATCAGATTATATTGATTTTATTTCATATACAGCTACACTAAGCTTCAGCATCTCTCCATGCTTCAGTTTGTCCTTCTCTCATTGGTGTAAAAATATTTGCTCAACTTACTTTGCAGGCAAACTGCAAGCTTTAGTGCACATTATTTTTACCCACTACAATTGAATATAAAGTAAGATTCCAAGGTGGGTGATGCTAGAAAAACTTTACTAAAACAGAAAAAAAAATAACATTCTGTCTCCATTTGTTTAAAAATCAGGAATAGACAGGGTATTGCAAATGAAAGATCATGCACAACATGCAAAAGCTTTTAAAGTACTAGAAAAAAGGGGTTACAAAAGAAGAAAGAGGTATCCTAAGGATTGGTAAAGCTTCTGACAAGGAAGTCAGAAAATATTAATTTGAAGGGTCAGTAATACAGTACTTCAGACGAATTTACTTTCTTATCAATGGTACCCTGCACTTGTGCCTACAAGCTACTCATAGGCCTTCAGAAAAGACATACATCTGAAAAGAGACTACAAAAAGAACTAGGATGGATTAGTTTAAATCTTTGTAGCAGTAACCTTGAGGAATGAACTTGCAGAAATGTGATGAAATTTCAGTTTGATGGGAAAAAGAAGTAATGTCAATACAAAGGAGTGCAATAAAAATCCACTTGGTGTAGATAGGTGAGGAACAGGAGCTGTTAGGCAGTTTGTTCCTCATGGTAAAGAAATGTCACTTAATGGTGCTAAAGGAAGAAAGGAAATTGAGACCATATGCCATGAAAGGGTGTGTTGCACTAAACAAGAAAAATAGTTAGCAGTCATATAAGTATTCCCTCTTTCAGTTCACAAACAGCATGAGATGCCATATCCACAAATGAAAGTGTGTTAACTATACAAACTGCAGGAGTGGTACAGGAAAAAAAAAAAAAAAATCATACCTGTTCTCTGCAAATTTTTATTTAAATTAAAGGAAGATTAACATCTTGAAGAATGAAACTTAATATTGCACAAAGTAGCTTTTGAGACCAAATTCCTCAAAACACAGATACAAACACAAACACACATGTAGAAAATCATCCTTTCCTGAACACATCAAGTCAGTCTTCAAACTGTGCAGATGTCTCCTGGGGCCTTCCAGTGCAGACTGCTGATCGAGTGTGATAGCTGGTGAGTTGGCTATTATTCACATGGTGGTTGGTTCAGAATTAGATTAACAATCTAATTTCCCATGAAACTTAAGGCTGTATTTTGAGCATTTTCCACAGACTAAAAGATACAGCACCTTGTAAATTACTCACGTGGGCCACATTACCTCCTCTCCTTCCAGATTCAACTTTACTCACACAAGTGTGCTCTGCTGGGCTCAAAGCTAGCTCTTGAGATTTTTTTATTTTCCCATCAGTGCTTATGACTATCACACATGCAAAAGTCCTCCTCCTCTTGTCCGTTTTAACCATGGCAAGCCCACAAGTTCCCATTTGTGCAAGAGTCTGCAAGACTTCCTTTCAGTAAAATCTTCCATGTTAATAGCTACCCTCATATTCCACAGAGATTCAAGGCTTGCAGGTATGCTTTATATCTGCCACAAATGCACTGCTACCAAGGGAAAAATACTTTTCTCTCCCCTACTCCCTCAGGGAGCATGGCTTTAGAATGGGAACATAGCCCAGACCCCTATACAACAACAATATTAGAGCAACACCCAACCAAATCTTGAAGCACATGCAAAGAAAGATAAGTAACTCATGGGCTAGTCACACAGAAAGGAAAGGCTGACATATTTTTGATATTGTGAGTATTATGCATTTATTGTGCAGCAGTAAATAACATAGCATTATATGAAAAGCAACTTGAATGCCAGATGGCAGTGACAACTGCTGCTAATTCAAGGCAAGGCTTTGTCTGGATGATAAAACCATTGGGGAACTACTGCAACTGAAGTGAAGAAAAGGGGCAAGTCTTCAGGGGCAATCTCTTCCAAACTCCCAAGTCACCCAGATTTTTAGGAAAACAGCCAACCTATCACAAGACAAGCTTGACTAAATGGGAAAACGTACCTGAGCCCCTGTGCAAATATCTTCCACAGGAGGTAGAAGTGAGGACAGGCTGTGAAGGAAGACCATAGAAACATTGTCTGGGCATGCAGGGATATTGTCAAAAAAGCCCAAGTTCAGGTAAGGTTGAAATTGTCAAAGGACTCCAAGGGCAACAAGATGAGCTTCGATCTGCACAGTTGAATAAAAATAATAAAAAACGAACATGTCATCAAGCAGTTAAATGAGATGGCTGAATTAATGACAGTGGACACAGAAGAGGCTGAGATACCCTGTATTCTTTGCCCTGGCTTTCATGGAATCAATCTCCCAGGTCTCCCTTGACAGGGTCCAAGGAGGACAGGGTCCAAGGAGGTACGTGTGCTACCAACAGTGGATGAGGATTAACTCAGAAATTAATTTGGCTACTGTGGTAAAAGACATTAAAAATGTTTCTATAAATGCATTCACAACAAAAGAGGGGTAAGGAGAATCTCTATCCTTTACTGGATGTGGGGAGAAACATTGTCAGGGATGATGAAAAGGCTGAGGTACTTAGTGCCTTCTTTGCCTCAGCCTTTAATGGTAAGACCAATTATTCTTGGGGTACATGGCTCCCTGAGCTGGAAGGTGGAGACAGGGAGTAGAATGAAGCCCTCATAATCCGAGGGGAAATGGTTACTGACCTGCTGCACCCCTTAGACATACACAAGTCTATGAGGCCAGATGGTATCCACCCGAGCATACTTTTGGATCTGGTGGAAGTGCTCAGCAAGCCACTTGCAGTCAATGATCAGCAGTCCTGGCTAACTGGGGAGGTCCCATTTGACTGGAGGTTGGCAAATGTAGTGCCCCTTTACAAGGACTGGATGGAGCATCCAGGGTTCTATAGACCTGTCAGTCTGACCTTGGTGCTTGGAAAGGTTATGTAGCAGATCATCTTGAGTGCCATCACATAGCACATACAAGACAAGCAGTTGATTAGACCCAGTCAACATGGGTTTATGAAAGGTAGGTCCTGCTCGACTAACCTGATCTCCTTGTATTACAAGATGACCCACTTAGTGGATGAAGGAAAGGCTTGGATGTTGTTTGTCTGGACTTTAATAAAGCCTTTGACACTGTTTCCCACACTGGCTGCTCAAGGCTTGGATGAGCATACTCTTCACTGGTTAAAAAACTGGCTGGGTAGCTGGGCCTAAAATGTTATGGTGAATGAAATTAAATTCAGTTGGTGGTTGGTCAAAAATGATGTTCCCCAGGGCTCAGTATTGGGGCCAGTTCTGTTTAACGTCTTTATCAATTACTTGGATGAGGGCACCCTCAGTAAGTTTGGAGATAACACCAAGTTGGGCGTGAGTGTTGATCTGCTTGAGGGTAGAGAGACTCTACAAAGGGATCTAGACAGGATGGATCGGTGGGTCAAGGCCAATTTTATGAGGTTTAACAAGGCCAAGTGCCAGGTCCTGCACTCGGGTGGGTCACGACAATACCATGCAACTTCACAGGCTCAGGGAAGAGTGGCTGGAAAGCTGCCTGGTGGAAAAGGACCTGGGCCTGTCAGTCAGAAGCCAGCTGAACATGAGCCAGCAGTGTGCCCAGGTGGCCAAAAAGGCCACCAGTATCCTGGCTTGTATCAGAAATAGTGTGGCCAGCAGGACGACGGAAGTCATCATGCCCCTGTTCATGGCACTGGTGAGGCTGCATCTCCAATAGTGTGTTGAGTTTTGGGCCTC
Organism: Pterocles gutturalis; assembly: GCF_000699245.1. NCBI lineage: Eukaryota > Metazoa > Chordata > Aves > Pterocliformes > Pteroclidae > Pterocles > Pterocles gutturalis. The sequence goes on along the minus strand of NW_010145920.1, from coordinate 9,204 downwards.
TCACTACAAGAAAGATATTGAGGTGCTGGAGCATGTAGGCAACATGAGAAGGGCAACAAGCTGGTGAAGGGTCTAGAGATCAAGTCTTAAGAGGGGTGACTGAAGGAACTGGGGTTGTTTAGTCTGCAGAAAAGGAGGCTGAGGGGAGACCTTCTCACTCTCTAGAACTACCTGAAAAGAGCTTGTAATGAGGTGAGTGTCGGTCTCTTCTCCCAATCAGCAAGTGATAGGACAAGAGGAAATGGTCTCAAGTTGTGCCAGGGGAGGTTTAGATTGGATATCGGGAAAAAATTCTTTAGTGAAAGGGTTATCAAGCACTGGAACCGGCTGCCCAGGAGTGCAGTTGATTGACCAGCCATGGAGGTATTTAAAAGACGTGTAGATGTGTTACTTGTAGACAAGTTGTCTTGCCCCCTTACAGTGGACAGTCGAGAGAGGTTTTATGTGATCCCCTGAAAAGGAGCACCGGCTAGGTGGAGTCAGACAATGACTCAAGGAACAATACAACACAATTTTGTTTACCTCAGCAACTGCAAGAACATCACTGGTCAATTAAGCAAGCACTGAATAATGCTCAGTCATTATTTGGAGGCAAAAATCAGATAGAAGACAGAGTACGAAAGAGTTGAAAAGTAAGAAAGGGGGTAGAAAGACATAGAGAGACGAAGGCGCACAAACACAGAGACATAGATAGCAACACCAATCCCTCATTCCAGCACGTGTCTTCTCTTCTGGCAGAAGTCTTCATTTCAGGCAGAAACTCCTTGCATGGGGTGGTGATGGGTTGATGGGGAGTCCAGTTTGGGCTTCACCTATTATACGGTTCGGTCCTGTTGAGCCCCAGACTGCCCTTCGAGGGGGGGCCCAGCATCCAGGTCACCTTCAGGGTTGAAATTTGGGGGGGTGCAACAGCCCTGGATCCAGGTTGCCTTCATGGAGGGGGGCAGCTGGTTCTCCACTGGGGAGATGACTCCAGCCCTCAGCAGCCATGTCCCACCTCAACAGCTGTGCCTGTCACTCAAAATATTAACAACTTGTTCATGTTTGTTCACAAAAGAACTTTTCTTCCAGCATTCTCTGCCCAAGCTGTTTGTAGACATGGTGAAATGTTCTGTCTGAGTGCTCTGCCCAAGCACTCCTGACAGAGCGTCTTCTTTAGAAAATGCCTTGCCCATTGTTTGAGACATAACATCATCTGGGAGGGGATGGGTAAGGGTCCAGTCCATGATACATGCTTTAGTGGTGGACTTGGCAGTGTTAGGTTTATGGTTGGCCGCGATGATCTTAAGGGTTTTTCCAACCTAAATGATTTTATGATTCTATGATTCTTGAGTAATCTTGAGTCCTGTGAGTCCCTGATACCTGGTAGGAAGCATCTAAGGATGCTTGACCTTTGAAAGTTTCAGGGAAAATTTTCTGCTGACAGGAGAAAGTAAAATGTTGCAGCCATCTTCAAAAAGGGCAAGAAAGAAGATCCAAAGAACTATAAGCAAGGTCAGAGGCAGCAATAAAGATGGTGGGGTTGGAGCCCTTGCACTCCAAGGAAAAGCTGCAGGACTGGGGCTGTTTCAGCTGGGAGAAAGGACAGCTTCTGAAGCACCGAACAGCAGTCCAGGTACCCAAAGGGAGGGGACTGAGGAGATGCAGCCCTGTTGTTTTCTAAGGTGTTTAGGTGGAGGATGAGACACCATGGTAACAAACTGAAATAGGGGTGGTTCTCACTGGGTATTAGGAAACAAAATTTAAGGATAATTAAGCAGTAGAAGAGCTTGCCCAGAGAGGTTGTGAGATCTCCATCACTGGAGGTTTTAAAGACCCAACTGGACACAACTGTAAGCAACTTGACCAGAATTCAGTGCTGAGCTCCTGCTGGAGCAGGAGGTTGGACTGGAAGACTCTCAAGGTCCCTTCCAGCTGAAAGAACTGTAGGAGTCTATAAAACTTAAGGTCGGGGTGAATTCTGGCCCTACTGGTTTCTGAAGTAGGAACTGAACAGAGTTCTAGCTGCACTATCTGGTGGAGAGTTTTGTGCCCAGCAGTCACAGACTTTTCATCTTTGTCTCATTTGCTTTGTCTGTCACCACTTTCTAGGGCTTTCTTCTCTCTTCTGCTTATTTTGGCTGTCCAAAGGAGATCCAAGGTATTACAGAAATCAGTTAGTGTCACAGATACGAAATAGCAAGTAACTGTACAAGATGCTGAGCCGTGTTGAATTGTTCACATTTAGCACAATGATATGCTTGAATTTTGACATCGTGTGAGACTCAGAGGGTCTTTAAGCAAGCAAGAATCTAATATTCTTAATGCACAGGTAGTTCAGCAGTAAGAAAAGCACTTCAATTCTAGTACAGAGATTAATTCTGCATAGTCAGAAGACATTGCCATATGATGGATTAAACCAGTGGTCTGTGTAGACAAATTTCTTCTTTTTGAGAGCAGGAAGTAGTATATGCTTTAGAGGAAGCTGCAAAAAGGCTAACCTGGGAGGTATTTGTTCCATCTGCTATAGCTGGAGCTCCCACTAAAGTAAACAGGATTTGTACATATACGTCTTTCTGAAGAAGTCTCACTTCAGCATGGAGTCATAAGAAGTACAATCCTCTTCATTAGATCTCACTACATTTCAATCATTTGAGGCTGGCCTTTAAACAGGGTTTATAAAATTAAGAATCTGAATTCACATGTCTAAATAAATAAGATCTTTCAAATGAGATGTGAGCCTTCTAGTCCTGCCAGCCTCGACAGAACTTGTGTGATTCCAGCTCTTCTGAAGACTCATCCACAACTATTGATGTATCAAGTAGAAATATAGAAGCCTATGTTTAACTACCCAAGTTTGACATTTTTGCTTTGTCTCGAAGACCTGTGATGACTAGGATTCACCAGCAACTGTAAACTCTTTGCTTTTTCAGTATGTGTAGGTATTTTCCCATCAAATAAATCTAACCATTTTAAAATGGTCCTCACTACCACAGAAGCTAACCAGCCAACAGTTGAAAACCTAATCCACCAACTGAAGCACCCATCCAGAAACGGATGGGTGATATTTTTTAACAGCTTTTATTTCTTTCTGTTCTCTCCTCTCTCTTCTTCTCTGCATTTACAGTACAGTAGCCATTTAAGCTAAGGTGTGCTGCAGCTGATTTCTTTGTTCGTTATAATTCTTTCTTTGCAAGTTTATTCTGATAAAGCCACTACTCCATTGTATTAAATTTCTTATTCTTTCATATTTTTGCAATTGTCTACCTCACCCCTAGTGTTCACCTCCCCCTGTAAAGCTCTGCCAGTGTAAATGAGGGTGACTGCAAAGCACTCTTGCTTTGAAGTGAGAAATGACAGGCTTTACACTAAGAGTCTCCCTATTTTCTATCAGTTTGATGCACCTTTTTAGAATTCATTTCTAAAGTTTAAAAAAAAAAAAGGCAGGAAAAAGAACAGAAAGAAGGTTTCATTTCATTGTGTATTTAAGTGAAATCTTTAAAACCCTTTGCATTATTTTATCACATCAGACTTGTCAAGTCACACTCATTTGAATGAGTGAGATTTGAAAACTTCTGAGTGTTATATTACATTTTCCGTTGATATATGCTGTGAATCTTTACGGCTGCATGAAAATGAAGCCAAAAGTAAGAGGAGACAGCTCACTTCAAATGAGTGAGACTGGATAAGTCTGTCATATGCTATTTCAGGTGCTCAGAGGATAGCAATTCTAAGCAGAGACGGGTGATGCGGTTGACAGGTTTGCATGTGTTTAGATAAAGATGGAAAACTTAATCACAGAGACAGAAACAAAAGGGTATGACTCTTCTATGGGAGTCATACCCTTTGAAAACTGATGAGCCCCATCCCATACTGAAAAGAGGTAGAAATGTCACAGCTGAGAGCCCTTCTGGAGGTACTCTTGAGCTCCTTCAATGACACAGCTCTCTTTGTAGGAGAAAGCAGACGTCACTTGCTCTGCAGGTCATTCCCTTTGGCTGGAAGGGGGAACTATGACCCCCTAGCCACCTTTTCTCTTGTGCACTGCTGTCACAGATGGTCCTAGTAAGATGTCTGCGTGGCAGAGACTTTGCACATCTTGCTTGCAGATTTGTTCAAAAGACAGCCACAGACAGACCCTGTTCCTAATTTTCAAGAATGCTTGTCCTCAGTTTGTACATGCAGAAGTTGGCTTTATATTCCCACCTCTGTATTTTAAAGTTGCCGAACAGGCTTATAAAAGTTTCTCAGAGGCTTTTCAAAGGAGATTTGATTTTCTGTGCAGCTGAGGAGGGAAATGCTGGTGAAAGACACCTTTCAGATTTGCATTGTGCAAGGATGTACTTTTTAATATGTGCCTGCAAAGTTGAATTTTTTTGGCAGAGGGAGCACCAAAGAGTTCTTTACCATGCGCACAGGGTACTCTGCAATGCACAGTTCCAGCAAAAAGACTGATATGAAAGATGCAAGAGGGAAGCGCTTGCATCTAATGGGTTTACTCCTGCATTGAGTGAACCGGGAAACTGCTAGAGTGGGCGGCTGATTGCACCGCACAGCCGAAATGCCAGCCGCTGTCGCGGTGCCCTGGGATTAAAAACCCGGGAGCGCCCAGCCGCTGCTTTCCCCCACCGCGGGCAGCAGAGGGAGATGTCGGCATGCCTTTTGGTAGCAGGTTTGACTCGGATAGTTTTTGACAATTAGTTCAATGTTTGAAATCAAACTGCCGTTTAATATGCGCTGGTATTAATATGCAAGGGTAGACAAGTGACGTGGAGAATTTCCACTAATCTTTCTACGCCACTGCAAATTTTGAGTACTTTTGTGGGATGTTTTTGGGAAGTCAGTGCAGCAGAAATGTTGGCGCTTACAGCAAAATCTTCTCAAAAAGAGTTCATGCACTGAGATGCTTGTTCAGCATTTCTGAGACTGAAACAAATCAAATATGATGAGTTTTAGGAAGACAGAATCCAACTTAAAAATGTGTTTTTGTTGGTTTGGGCATATGACACACTGTAACCATTTTAAAGGAAGAGATGTGTGGGGATAAGCATTTTTGAGTGATATTAAGTGGGCATTGGCTAAAAATATGGGCATACTTTGATGCCATGGTTGTGATGAGATCAAACTCGATCAGTTTTATCTCAAAAAGCGGCAATACTACTACTACTACTACTACTACTAAAATCTTTGTTCAGTTCAGCATACCCAGGGGGCCACAGAAGGTATGTCAATTTTGTATCAGCCTAGAATTTTCTCTTTGTGTTTGGATTTCATTAGGAGAGAAAGAGAACCTAGTATTTTCATTTGTTTTTCTGTTTGGGAAGAATATCTGCTAACTTGGGATGCTGGCACTAGAGCAAATGCTAGCTCCTTTTACTTCTCTTCTTCCCTGAGCCAAGTGAATGTTAGATTTGGTTTTAGACATCAGGTAGAAGGAGGTACACAGGGGACCTGGTTCTGCTTTGACTGAAAACAGATTTCCACAGGAAGGGCTCTGCTGAGTTGGCAGTGAAGGTAAGTGTGATCGAGGCAAGGTGCTCTGGTGGGGTCTCTTCTGCTCTGGAGGGGGAGAAATGCCTCATGTTGATAGCATAGCTCCCCTTCCCCAGAAACTCTGCATATCTGCTTACCACTCTGTTAGACTCAAGTAAAGTAAAACATGGACACAAATTGAGAAAAAATAAATCGGGACTGTTTTGTCTGGAAATTGTCTTGCTCCTGGAGTGCAAAACCAATTTTGAAGGCACATTCTTTAAATTTTGTTTTGTTTTAATCTTATTTACCACTTTTAGGTCCTTGGATTTCCTCTAAGTGTAAAAGATAAAAAAAGGTGTTATTTCTTCCCACTAAAAGTTATTCAAATACAGAGTATAGATATTATCTGAAGATGCTTACAGAGACAACACCTAGGACTGAGGCAAGGGAAATGTTATTAAACATCCAGCTCCTCAGGGTGATGGTACTTGAAATCAGATAAAATATATCTGCGACTTGCATTTCCAGCACTTACACGTGGGCACAAAGCTGGCTTCAGTCAAACTCTCCCTGTTGCTTCTAGCAGGTAGGGTGGGCAGCACAGCACCCCCCACACTGGCCTGGATTCCCTTGGCAGGTGACATGATGCTGTCCGGCCACTGTAGCACTGGCACTGAGGGTGGCTATTGCTACCAGTTGGTTTGCCAATAGTTGCTGCAGACAAAGGTCTAGCAAGAGCATAAGCACAGCTGAAACGACAGGCAAAATCCCCCCCCTCTGTCCCCCAACCTATGTCATGCTGATCATTGTTTCTGGAAAATAGTGTTTATATGTACTTTTGAAGCACGAGAGTTGTGTTTTTCATATCCTGATATTTCACTGATAAGTACAGCAGGTCTAATTATTTTTCCATTTTGCCAATACAAAACCGCAGCAGCTTATCCAAAATCTGTGGAGTTCCTCCAGACTTAATTGTGGTGCAAACAAAAGCTATGGTAGGCCCTGAATCCCTACCCAGGAAAAAAAAAATGTTTTTTTTACTCTGCCATACTACCAAGTTCAGTGACAACCTGCTACACACAGCGTGTGGGAGGTAATGTGAAGCGACACAAGTACTTACATCTAAAAGAAATGTGAGGCATATAGCTTTCAGGTCTTTAAAAAAGTATCTAAAAAGTAGAAGCACTGAGAAAAAAAAAGCCCAACACACAGTTGTAATTCTCTGCATTTCCTGGACCATGTTTTTAACTGGAGAAGTATGATCAGATAACACAGGGGTAAACTTAGCATTACATACAGCATTAATTTTAATTAAAGCTTTTTATTTATTTTATCTTTTGAATAATAAGGTAAAATCATTTTTAAATTGCAAATAGTATCCAGACACTACTAGTTTCCTGGCTTAAATTCTTCAGCACATATGGCAGAAGCATAAGCTTGTGCCAGTCTGCCTACTTTGGGTAATTTTGCATACAAATAGTTTAGCCCCTATACTGAGGTGCTAGAATGTGTTTAGTACACTTGAATATATTTAAATTGCAAAAGGAGAGCTAATCTCCTGAGGAAAATCAAATTGATATTTTGTATTAAGAGACTACTTTGGACATTGTGTGGCACTGTTATATGGAAAATGATTACAGTACGGCTAGAACTTTTAATTGACCTTCATAAGAGTAGGACCTGCTGCTGTTTTGCCAAATTCATAAGCTATTAGAACAGTCTCTGGGTATCATTCACCACAATGCTCCTTAGCTACTCCTGAATCTTTTCTCTGATAATTTCATCACTTTGATAAAGCTATTCCCCATAAACAGGTTTAGCAGTGATTGCAATGTTTAATAAGTACTCAGGAGGCAGGTTGGTTGTAAAGAAGAAACAGCACTTATTAACAGCATGAATAATTAGCACAGCTGGGTCTGCTCTAGCTTCTGGAAATGTCTATTTCACATTGGACATGCTTAAAGGCTCAACTCTTGGCCGCTTCATGGCCTTGCTTCCCATCCATAGCAACGCCAATGTATCCATTCCCATACCAGTAAGCTGATACTCACATTTCCAGCCTTCCCCTGCCATACACACACACACACACACATCCCTTTTTGTTATGTAAATTAATCTCTGACAACATTCATCCCTGAAACAGCACATACCTGGTGAGTATAGCATCCATTACAGTGGTGGTTTATTTCCTTTAGTCCATGCTGTTTGCATGCTGTGCCTGTTGTATATGTCTGTCTGTCTTGCAACACAGGACCAGTATGACTCAGTCCAGGTTGATTATCTTAAACTCAGCTGGTATTAGCTGGGCACTGTGACAGTGGTGATGGTGGAGTCAGCGGTGATTCAGTACTCAATGCTTCCTCCAGCACCAGACTCTGTCATGACAATGGAGGCAAATCTGGATTCCCATGTATTTCAATTCCCATAGAGTGTATGCTGTTGGCCAAGGTGGCTTTTGAAAGGTGTTTTTTCTTCAAGTGTAGCTGTGAGTTCAGCAACACATTTCTATAGTTTCAGCACCTAGCGTAGGATAGTGGAACGTTGAAATATTTTTATATTGTTTTGTGAAGGAGGAAAGTTTAGGGATTATTTCCAGATAGTTTATATAATTACATTATTCATGTGGCTACTGTAGTTAGAGAAAAGGTGATGAATTTACAAGTAGGTGCTTTTTTTTTTTTTTTAATTTTATTATTTTTTCAGTCTGAACACAGATTTTCTTGGCCCTGTTTGCTGATCCACATGCAAATAGAGCTGGCAGTTTCTGCTGCAGGAAAAGCTCATGTGGGGCCTAACTGAATACTGTCTTGTACAGCTGCCGTAAACACTCAAGAAGAAAGGTGTGAGTGCCTTGGGAAATTCCTGAAGCAGCAACCCTTGGTGCAGCAGATAGTCTAGGTAAGGACAGAAGGGTATGGGACTGTGCAACTGGCCGGGTAGCAAGGCAGTGGGCTCCATTTTGCAATGGAGCTGTAAGCTGGAGCAGAATTCCTTCATGGTGACCAAAGCTGTCCTGCAGTTTTTTTTTCCTGAGGTCATACTGTTAAAGCAACTGGTTAGTTAAGTCTTAATAGTTTTAAAATGTTTAATATAAATGTATGCGTAATACCAGGTGAAGTAATTTTACAGCAGGTCCTATGAGGCCTGTTGACTTTCAACATATAGAGAAAGAGTTTAATCTGAACACAAAAGTAATATAGATGCACTCTATACTTCTCATGGAGTATTTCAATTGTTGTTTTTATTTAATTTGAATTAGCAATTACATTGCCTTTTTTTAGTGTATGTCTAACAGATGTAATGGCTACTAAACCAATTTTTAGACTTGAAGACTTTCATTGTCTTTATAAGGATCTTCCATAGCTTTTCTTATTTTGTATCATTCACAATCTGGGTTAAATCATCATTCATTAGGGTGTCAGGACCATGTAATCCTTCAAAAATCTGTGAAATTACTGAATGAAATACCCCACGTACAGAACTAATATCAAATGGAAATTTATGGATCTCCAAATCTTCAAATGCTACATTTGAAATAATCTAACTTACCTCATCTAATTTGCCAAAAGACAAACCTTACATACAAAAATTAGAAATATTGTTATTTATGACAAGTTAACTGTTGCCTCATCATTTTTTCATTGAATAATTCTTAGATCTTTGTTTTGATACCATTTTTGGGAGGGTGTCAAGCTTATTAAACTCTGGTGAGGCAGGCTATTTAGGGGGAAAACTTTCTAATTCCACTTT
>NW_010145919.1:66779-99793 GCF_000699245.1 Pterocles gutturalis | reverse complement strand
TCGCCGCCACCGCCCGGGAGGTGCTGCCGGCCGCGCTGGGGTGGACGCGTATTGACACACGACGGGGGTTTGGTGACTCGCAACTTTGTGCTGCGGGATCCGCAGCCTGCGGGAAGTCGGGCTGGCTCGGCGCTGGGAGAGGCGGTAACTTCGCGTTCATACTGCGAGCGGGGCGGGCGTCTGCCTTTACATCAAATGAATGAATTGTATAGGGAACCAAGTGTTTTAGCAGACGGCTCCCAAAATCACCGTGCATGTTAGTTAGTTGTTCGAATAAATCCCAGAAAGCAGCCAGAAAGCAGTTAAGAAGAGCATCAAAATTACATTCTGCTAATAAACCATCCTTTGAGCAAAACTGGTTTAAATTTGTTGCGGAATGCTGTTTATATTTGAATGGCTCCCATGTTTTTCCACAAATTAAAGGGGAAAACAATATGCAATAGTCACTTTCATTGGAAAATGTCAGAATTATGAGCAGATGTGTGCTGCGCTTGATAAATACAGTGTATAAACAGCTAGTATTTCAAGATGACTTATTACTATTTTTTATGACTCAGAACTATTGTATATACTACAGCAGCTCTGGAGAGAAAGCTGTAAATGACTCCTTAGGATTTGACAGCAAATCTACACGGAGAAAATGACATATGGAAAGAAAACTGACTTATTTCCGCAACTGCAAGTGGCCTCCTTTTTTCGCCTTTTCATTAGCAATCTAATCCTAAAAGCATTAGGAGCAATTATTTGCAGTGGTGCCTGACATTCTAGGTCTAATTATTTAAATCAGTTTAACTTTTGATGGTTGACCCATTAGGTCAAATCTGTGTGCCCTTTGTTATATTTATTAAAAAAAAAAAAAAGGAGGGGAGGGGGGTCTTCAAACTTGCCACCTGCTACTGACATATCATTTTAGCTCTGGAGGAGATCAGCATTAAGAATAAGCAACCTCTTACATTTGTTACTTTCCATTCTATCACGGGTGAGGAAACGCCACATAAGTGCCTTGTTCTTTTACGTCTAAAATTCATTGCTTAATCACGGCAGACTTGTGTGGCCACAGGGGTGTAAACGGGAGGAATGGGAGAATCCGAGGATATAGCAGGTTTTTCTTACGTCATGCTTCCTAATCTACGTGAAATGGAGATGAGCTTCACGTACATAAAAGGGATGACTTTTCAATGTTTGGGGGAAAAGCTTCTTCCAAGGATCTGGGAGAGCTCTAAATCTTTAATGCATAAAGAAATAACTCACATTAGTATTCACATAGGTTGCTGGGTGGAAAGAATTATGGATGTGTAGATAGTAATAAGTATCGCAAGATGCTTGAAGCTCTTGGTCTCATGTGATACGCTGTAGTGTCAGTGCTGAATTGTTTGGCAGAAGCCAATGTGTGACAAGGGGTGGGGGGAGAGAGGAGAGAAAGAGAAGGTGAGAGGCCTTATTCCAGGAGGGTACATGCTCAGGTTTTTTTGATTAGTTGTTTTAAACCAACTAGAACACAACCTAATGCTAATCGTCTTGGCTGTGGAATGGATTAAAACTCCCTAAAAAAGCGACCACAGCCCAAAATTGGTGGTCACAGCATGAAATCTGAAGTTGTGAACAGCAGATCTTGCAATGAGAGTTCTTGTTTTTCTAGCATCTTTATAGCCCATAGTAATTAGGAACTGTCAAACATGAACTGTATGTTGTGCATTCCTTTGACCTTGCATAGAAAATAAAATAGTATGTGGCTATTCTTGGAGCTCCTGCTACCTTCTTTGATGATAGATGTAGGCAAATAGGATAATGTTTGAAAACCGAGGTGCATTTCCCTTCATATCAGAACTCCTGTTTGTGCTGACTGCAGCATTTAACCCTCCCAGCCAGTCTGATGAACGTATTGTAGCTTGACAGGCAGAGGTATTGGTATGACAAGGTTGCCATGTTTTCTCCACAAAAAAACAAGTTTCCCATCCCCTAACCAAATCTGATCGATAAAGTATACGAACAAAACTGCAGTTTCAAAACATCCGGTGAAGAACGTTGCCACAAATTGGCATTTCAGTACAGCAGCAAATGTGGTCTTGGAGTGGGAGAAAGCAGAGTCGCATTTGTGACACAGCCTTTCTATCGGCTGTATTGTGACACAGCCATTCTATCGGCTGTATTGTGACATAGCCATTCTATCGGCTGTATTGTGACGGGCGGCGCTCAATGGGAAGGGGGACCATTTCAGCGTCAGCGGACATGCCTACCCTGCTGGGCTTTGGAGAAAAATTAACAGGGCTCAGCTGTGAGATTGCAACAACAGAGTGTTGACCCAACCATAAGCAGGAGAATATCTTTTAAAAAATAAAGATTCCTTCTCCTTTGGTTTGCTGTGGATTGAACACCAGCGATTAAACCACTAGGGCTGCTTAAATTGGTTTTTATCTTGCTGTAGTATCGGGAGCAAGGACAATGCATTGCAAGAGGTTTCACTCTGCTGTGCAGTAGCTCATTGGCAAAGCAACTGCATTGGTTTGTTTGGGTCTTTTTTAATCAGTGGTGAGAGTGTGCTTACTTCTCTCAAAAGCAGCAGAAACAGCATAAAAAAGAAGTGTTCCTGAGAGTTGTATTTTCTTGTTCAGTTAGCATCTCCAGGTTACAACAGGATGCCAGTTTTAAGCTGGGTTTCTTTCCTTGAAGTGTACACGTATTACAAGCTAGCTGTCTAAACTTGTAAGTTACTCACGCCTCTTGTTTGTAATTCCTGGAAAGAAAATTCACCCTCCAGTGCTGGCTTCCGCAAAACAAGGAAGAAATGAAACAGTGAGGTCAATCCCGAACTTTAAGCTGATATAAAAAGTGTTGTTACAATAGCTGTAAGGAGGAGGCTACACCACTGCAATAGCTGTACCTGCTGTAAGTGACAGGTGGGAGAAATTTTGTTCTTTGTCATCTGTGTTTGGATGACGGCCCAGTGCTGGCCACGAACTGCAATCCAGGATTAATCCTCACATAGTGTTTTCTTTCTATATATCAGATTTCTCATTTTGTTAATAAGCACAGCCTAGCATGCACTTCAAGTCAGCTGTTCTGGAGTGGAAGCAACAGGGTTTTTGCATTATTGAAATGACGGTTCCATGCTTTCCTAGAGCCCGTATTGTTTGACCAGGGCAGGGCGGAGGGTGATCCTTGTAATCACAAATCCTGAACAGCGATTCTAGTTACTGATTTTACTTAATGGAAAGGGGTGGGGAATTGAGTTTATCCAGGATTACATTTGTACTATATCCCATTTTCTGATGCGCACGGTGCGGATTTGAAGGGCTAGAGAGCGATCTTTTAAACTGAAAACCTCAAGCAGGTGTTAACAAATGGACCTATTGTGGGAAACTTCCTTCAGCGCTGGCTCTCTTGCTAATGTAGAGAAGACAAAACTGCTCAGCTCTCCTCCGGAGAGTGTCACAAGACACACTTTGACACACACTGACAGCTAAGCTGGGAGAGGAAGGGTCCTGGTCTGCTGGCAATAAGAAGAGTTTAGAAGAGTGCAAGGAGTCTCCTGCTCAAAACCGTCATCAGGGGCTGCTGTCCCAATAAAAACAGCCCTGGAAACAAGGTGTACTCCTTGCTTCTGCTGCTAAATGTTCTGGGAGATCTAAGCAGAAATAGGAACAACCCCCTCTTCTTCCAGCTTTAGATACTGGATGGAAAAACTCGCCAATGTTGTCCTGGCCCAGGTTCTGGATGGGAGGTGGAAAGCATTCCAGGTCAGCGTGCTGGCCTGAGGCACTTGCTGTCCTTCGGTCTCTGGGGTAAGGGGAGAGGGGGCAGCTTTCAATAATGTATCAGTTTGCCCTATCCGTTCCCTTCCCCCACTGAACCAAACACTATGCAAGATAAAATTGTCTTCAGATCGGCCTTTTGCCATGCGCTTTAAGAGATACCCGACTGACTGATGGGGGAAGAGGCCTCATACAGGGAACACCCTGACTGTGCCCTTGGTGCTGGGCTGGTCCCGTTCATTCCTGAAGTGGCTGAAGATGACAGGGGTGTACAGCAGATTCCCTCGCCGAAATGTGCGCTCATTTCCCATTGGATAAAGAACCATTCAGTGTGTGGATTCAGTTTAAAGACACTGCCATGTAGGACTCCACTTACTGCATGTCCAGCTGCTGTCATGATGCCATCAGCCAGTTTGGAAATCTTTTCTCTTGTCTGATAAAGAACAGAATAGAGTACATTTGCCTTGCCAATTTTAACTGAGAATTGAAGTCGGCCGACAAGAAACCTCATTTTAAAGCTTGCTTGTTTGTCTATGTGGTAGTTACTCTCCGGTGGAAGGACTGGATCTCACTGGTTTGTACCTATTAAAACATGTTGATGTGCAACTAAAAACAACTTTAAAGTAAATTTAGTATTATTTGCTGTTAAACAGGACGACAGGATTTAACACATTCACGCTATGATTCAATATGCAAATCAGAAACAAAATTAATTTACTATGTTATTGTTTCTGAGAAGTGTATCAAGCAACGTCTTAGCATTAATCCAATTAAATGATAAATATGAGTATTTTGAAGTGTTAAATAAAAATATTTGGAAAATATTTTCTTATCAAAATACTTTCTGATGACCTCCTGAGGCTCCTTCCTATGTGACTTGTTCTGTGATTCTTATTCAGCTCTATTTCAAATGCAAAGCAAAGGACATGTTCTTTGAGCAAAAGGGAACTGATTACTTTCTAGTTACGCTGCTCTTTCCTGAGCTTAGAACTAGCAGATACCAGTCTCTAACACCTAGTTTTAATTTGGAGGGAAGTAAGCTTTCCTGCCCTTCTGCTCCTCTCTCAATCTCAGTTGCTTTCTCCAGTCTGAAAGAATTAGTTATTCAACTAAAACTGAAAAAATCATCCTCTCTGTCCCTGTGCAAGAGGCTCCTGATGCGAAAGGTTAGTTAACTGCCCAGGGTTGGATGAAGCAACGAAGTAGTGGCTGTCCCTGTTTAGGGACTGGCTTTCCTCAAAACTTCACTAACAAATACATACAGTTGAAGACTTTATTTTTAAACAAGACCTATTTAAAAGAAGGTTTGAAACTATGCCAGTGTATAGTGAAACTTGAACTCGTGCTGTTTTTATTTAATGTTGTTTCCCCTACCTCTGGAAGGGTGAGGTGCTTTGTTATTCCTAGTTTCTGTTTACCCTTATAAAGTATTCAGAATGGTCCTTATGTCGAACTTTTTGCATCAACCTTCTTGAGTCCTTGAAAAAGGCTCTTTGTTCATTTTCTAGGCAGTTCAAATGCTCTTTGATAATGTGATATTAGTGACATGATTATGCCCAGTCTTCAAAGAAAAATGTGGATGTCCTTCTAGGCAGGAAAAATATCTACCAAAGCTGTAGATGGCAGGGAATCCACTAAAAAATATAAATATGCTTGCACATCTATGAAGTGTACGTAGCCAGGACTCTAGTACCAAAATGCTCGGTAAAAGGAATTTTGGCATGAGAGTTGTCTTGTAATTCTTCAGATGTCAGCAGACTGATGTTTGGCTGAGTGTAATGTAACTTACAACTCAGAAAGTTTTACCCAGAAAACTAGGTTTTAAGTACTGACTAATACGGATTGGTGCAGTGGTTGAATGTATGCACGCATTTAATTCTTCTGGGTGAGCTTGTGGTCTAGGGAACTGGCTTCAGCTTCTATCACTGATTTAAATTTTTCACGCTATGATCATGAAGAAAGTTAAGCAACTTGAGTTTTCTTAATCTTTAAAGTATAGAGAATACAATGTCCTTGATTTGTCTTGTATATTTATCTTATAAATGCTCATCATTACTTGATGATCTTTAAGGTCCCTTCCAACCCAGACCATTCTATGATTCTATGATTCTGTGATTCTATCATATTTAAACATTTGCACAATGGGACCCTGACCTTACCAGGGGCCTGCAAATGCTGTCATCATACACATAATTCTAATAAAGCCTCAAAATGGTAAAGATGCCAAAGGACTAATGCTGTAGCATTATGCAAAACCCATGGTGGGGGAGGAAGAATAAAGATTGCTCTCCGGTCCTTCAAAACTGCTGCATTTCTTAACTCTCCACTGTGCCTTATCAAACGAGGCTTTCAGAATTGTTATGAAAATTGAAACATGCTAGCTATAAAAATTACTCACTTTTTGCTACAGCACTGAAAATATTAATGAGACTATATTCCCCTGCAGTGAACAATGGGGTTTTTTTGGAAGGTCTGTTCTGCACTGCCAGTCTCTTCCTGGGAATAAATAAATCCCTCTAAATAATCCCTTTCAGGATGCGCAAAGCAGCGGCTTGTATTTTTTTGTCTTTCCTCTCTGAGTTGCATGGTGCAGTGCCAGCATAACCGCATGATGCAACAGTCTTGGAAATTCTTGGAAAAGCACTTCCGTTTGCTCTAGGTAAAAATTGTGTTGGCAGCAAAACTGACTCTGCTGTTTATGAGCTGGCAGCATTCTTAAGTGAACTCCAAGAAAAGTAGTTTAATGTATGCGGTTCTGCATATCCATCTAAGATGCAGAGGTGTTTGAGACTGCTGGCCTGTTATTATGGGTGGTCCCTCTGGAGAAGGAATGTCCTGAGTATTTCCCCAAGTGTGGACCTCTTTGTAGTAGTTGTAGTCAGTGGCTTCTCCCAGTTGTGCTGGGTCTCACAGTTTCTGGTTGCTACGTGTAAGTGATGGGTTTAATTGCCGTAGTGATATCCCTTAGCTCCCGAGTGAGGGAAAAAGGGACCTGAGTGCAGAGAGAGGACTATAAGCCATTATCTTCATTCTGACAATCTCTGTTTCGGTGGCTAAAGCAAAGAGTTGAGTATAAGAATTTGGTTGCCACTGATTTGTTGTTTGATTCTGGAAAAATAATTTAGTCTGTCTGTACCTCTCTATCTCTACCTGTCTAAGGGCACGATATTCGGAAGATGGGCTGAATTTCCACTAGCATTTAATGAACAGTAAACAACAGTCGTAGCCGCTATGGTCTAATATTTCACCCTGTTAATTGTGCAAGAGGATTTCAAGCTGAATGCTGTACTAATAACTCAGTGTCATGTAAGTGGAACAAAATGCAGAGAAAACTAGTCCATTTGCTAGTGCTGTAGTACTGGAAATCATGCTGTTATTTAAAAGCTGCATGGAGGTGCAACTAACAACAGAGAACAGTCATGGAAGGAAAACATATTTTAAGGGTCCTTCTGGAACAGTGATCATTGAAGTATGGAATTTAAAAAAAAAGCCTATCCAGCAAAGAGATCCTTTCCACTCAAGGATCTCAAAATGCTTTCATAATTAGTAATCTGTGATTTACAGCTGTATCTGGCATCTTCATGTAACCTTTTCTGAGATGTTCACATGACTTTCTGAAATCTGCACAAGGGTTCTCCCCTAACAGAACAGAAGCCATGGCCATAGCCAGACAAACCAGCTTCCACTCCCAGTAGATGCAAATGACTGATCAAGTCCCCTGTTCATTTGTTTCATTTGTAATAAATAAACAAAATCTCCCTCTCCCTTCCAAATTTTGAGAGTTCATGTCAAATGGGACCTGAGCTCCATGGTACCAGCTGTACCGTTTCAAACGTCTTATCAGTAGTTCTCTACCTAACACTCAGGGCATCTAATACCTTATGCCAGAGGCTTGGGATGTTCCCCGTCCATGAACTGGTAGGACAAGAAAGGGGGAAAAGAGTCCAGGTGAGTCCAAGTAAGCTTCCATTTGTGTCTATTCTGCCATTATTCAGAATATTTGCCTATTTGTGCTCACTTCCTCTGTGGTTACACATGGACCCACACCACCTCTGTGTTTGTCTAAAACTGCTTGGGTTGTACTCTCACCAAAACCAAAAACAAAACAAAAAACAAAACAAAGCACCCCCCCCAAAGCAAAAGCAAAGCCCAGCCCCTTTTTGAGGGGAGGGGAAGCTGCTTCACCACAATGGCTTTGACCATCCAAAGTGGTGAGTGGGAGGCTATCCAACAGCGTTAGCTCGGTAGATTGACGGGCTGGGGTCACGTTTTTGTAAGTGAGAAGGTAGCAGCTGTCCTTTGTGGCATGCAGGAAGCAGCATTTCAGGGGAACTTGGAGATTTTTTTTCCATAAGAACTGCTCCATGCTGTGCCATGCTGTCCCACCCCCCCCTTCAGTGCCTCGGGAGGGGGAGGGGGCGGGTGCCCAACAGGAATGCTTGCCCTGGCATGGGGAAAGCGAGTCTGCCGCTACTAAACTTACACATTACTGGAGACTAATCACTCAATTTCGTTGCTTTAATTTTGTTTTCAGTTCCCAATTTTTTAAATCATCAGGGAAGAAAGGATGGCAGCATCTCGAGCAAAGTCAGTGTGATGCCAGGGTGTGGGATTTCCGTAATTCAGGGTCTGTCTTACTAGTTTTTAACAAAATACTTGAAATTAAAGAAGCAGAGAGGTAGTATGAACATGGTGGTTTTGCAATAAAAAAAAAAAAATGAACAGTGCAAACTGCTTGTTGGTCAGATCACAGTCTTCAGGGGAAACTGTCTCTAATAGATGTCATTGTAAGGGTAATGCTGCGCTTGGCACCAAAAATCAGGTTTAATGCCATAAATGGAGATAAAGGACACTGCAGCTGACAATATACTTCCAGACCATGTCCCTGGCTAAAGAGCTTGCAAGGCAAGGCACAAATAGGTGCAGTATAGATAACTGTCTGGGGGGGGTCAGATTCTGCAAATGCTTACTCAGGCACTTTGCTTGAACTCGGTGTGACTGCTGGAGTAAGAGCTTGCACAACCCAGCCTGAAGAGTGGGGCTGGAGCCTTATAGCTGTTGGGTAAAACAGAACTGCTCGGGGGTTTTATTTATTTTTCAAGTGCCTGGTGAGGCAGGCTTCAAGTAAAAGCCCACTTCCAACCCTGACTTGCATGCCTGTGTATTTGCTGTAATCACCTGTACCCTAGAATTGCAAAACTCCTGTGGATACGCTAGTGATACCTTTGTGAAGTTTCCCCAGCAAAAATTCAACTAGATTTTAAAAGCACATGCTTCTTTCAAAACGCCTAGCTATAAAGTTCAGTCCTGCCAGTCTGGTGGGCTGAGAACATTTCGGAAAAGGTCAGAGGGCCACATCGAATACTATGGGTCCAATTTCCCAGGCTGATTTGTTGCCTGAACTCTTTGAAGGGAGCGGAGCACCTGCAAATCCCCTTCTGGGGATTCCCTTCACATGTGGGGAAGCCTCCAACAGGTGTGTGGAGCTGGCATGGCCGTGGCCCAAGGTGGGGAGAGGTGTGGCTGGGACGCGTCTGAACCTGCACTTGGGCTGGAGCAGGGAATCAGAGAGGCTGTAAGTGGTAGCTGTTCTCAGCTCCCTGCATTCCCCTGGCTGCAGGGAAGGGATGCTAACCTTCGGCAGGCAGGGTTCAGTAAGCTATTCTCTGCTTTTCTGCAGCCTGTCGGGAAGGACGCAGTGGGCAAGGGAGCTGCAGCTGCTCGTCCCCCCCTCTGAGAGGCAGCGGGTTGGCTGCCAGGGCAGATGCTGACTAATTGTATCAGGAAAGAAGTGGAAGGCGATAGAGCCGATTCAGATCCCTGGTTTAAAAATCCTGAGCCTGGCTGAGCGAGCGCCTGATCACTGTATTTTCTTCTCAGATTCATTTGCTTTGAGGTCACAGCTCAGAGGCTCGAGAGAAAACAGGCAAGCCGTTACGAGTCCCACTGGATGTGTGTCACACGCTCGCTGCCCAGGTGCTCTCCGTGTGAAAGGCTCTGACACAGTGAAGTCCCTGATAGACGGCAGTACTGCATGTCAGAGAGGGCTCCGGCTGGCATGTCTGCTCGGGTAGGGGTTTGAATCTTCCTTTTTCTTAGGAGGCAGTTCGTTGGCTGGCATTAAAAAGTTATTCCTTCTGATGGGTTATTGGATCTTCTCCATAAGACCTTTCTTGCTTATTTCAAAACCTTCATGTTTAAGGGATAAACAAAGCATTTCTTTTGCTTTCGTTGAGAAGAGCTTAAGGATTTCTTCAGAGTAGAAAACAAAAGCACAACTATTCATATGAAGTCAGTCTCTACAGTGAACAACTGAACAAAAAAGTCCAACTGGAAGAGTACATCAGTTCCACTGAGGGCAACAGACTTTTAAATTCTGTTCAGCGCCAGAAGTCTTAGAGAAAAATGTTTTCTCCCTCCTGCTTCTTGTTAGAGGGCAGATTTAGACTAGACATTAGGAAGAAGTTTTTCACTGTGAGGGTGGTGAGGCACTGGCCCAGGTTGCCCAGAGCAGCTGTGGATGCCCCATCCCTGGAGGGGTTCAAGGCCAGGCTGGATGAGGCTTTGGGCAACCTGGGCTAGTGGGAGGTGTCCCTGCCCATGGCAGGGGGTGGCACTGGATGATCTCTGAGGTCCCTCACAACCCAAACCATTCTGTGATTCTATGATTTGGCAGAAAGAAATCTACCTCCTTCTCAATCTAGTTTTCAGAATGTATTTGCTCTTTAAGAACAAGTCAGCACAGTAATCCTGTTTCATGTTAACCACTATGAAATATGGTGTTAGCTTTTTAGCGCTATAGTGACAGGAAATGGGATTTAGGATTTTTTTCCTTGAGTATGGAAGAGTTTAGGAGCAAGATTTAAAAAACCCAATTCTTACAATCCTCTCTCTGAGTCTATTTCCATAGACTAATCTTTCAGTTGATCTCATTTGTCTATTATGCAATTTGGTGTATGATTTTAAACATGACAGTCTTTAAATGCAAGTTGACGCTTCAGATCCCTGTGCTGGCTTCAACTCTTAGTCCATAGTGTCTGCTTATTTCGATTTATGCTTTGGTTGTCTAACCTGTTGGATTCTTTGCTTCCTCCAGAATCCTCAATTGTGCACATGCTTGCTTCTTCCAATCATTTCTACATATTTGCCGTATCACTGTAATCTCTTCATTCTCTGGGCTGTGCCTATTCCTATCTGTTTTCTCTGTCTCTTTCCACAGAAACTTTGCACCATGTTTTGGGCTGTCCTTCATATATGTAACAGTAATTTCTTCAGTGTAAGCTACTCCAGAACTTCAGAGAGTCACCAAATAGTCTGGGGTTTACATCCGTGTTTTGGGCTGTCCTTCATATATGTAACAGTAATTTCTTCAGTGTAAGCTACTCCAGAACTTCAGAGTCACCAAATAGTCTGAGGTTACATCCGTGCAAGTGTTGGTGTAGCATCTGTTTAGGCATGAAGACTCTGTTTAGAATAAGATTTGTGTTTCAAACCTCTCTGCAAACATCCTTCCTATTATAACCCTTGAAGGCCACTTGGCACAAATCTTTTTTTTCCTGACGTGTATGAAACTAATATCCCACTAAATAAGCAAGTATCATTGCAGATGCTTTTAGGGATAGGGAGAATGAGGAACATCTACTGTGACTTGCAGGAAAATCTTCTGGCTATTCTACTGATTATGTCCTTCTGCTTCCTTTAGTCTACTTTTTAATGTTTGATTAGTTCTTCTGGAGCAGAAGAGTCATATGATAAAGTTCTAAGGAATATTCCAAAAGAGACAAACTTGGATGTGTTGCTGCTTTGTCTTGCTAGATACCAGTGGTTAGATTGAAGCCTCTGGTTGTACAATTCCCACTTGTTCTTGACCTCAAACCTCCAGCCTATGTCTTGCTTTCCAGAACCGCATGCCCTATGTCTAGGGGAAACTTGTGACCGATGGAAGGTTTGATATCAAATGCTCTCAAATCCTACTGAAATCAGTAGGTTGAGGGTGCTGATTGCTAAGATCAGGCCCAACAGCTAAAACGTAATTTGCAGATCAGATCCCCCCCACAGCTGGGTCACAGAGCCTTGGAGAGAAGCAGTAGACAGTCTCATTCCCTGCCACAGACAGTTTTGAGCCTTCTCATTAAACTGATCGTTATTTATTATACACATTTTTTTCTCTAATTTAAATATATGTGAATAATACCAGACATGAGTGTTGCTGTGTGTAATAACTGAACTCAGTTACGCTTGGTGTTCAGGTACAACAGGAAAAAACCGGGGTTTGGTACTTAGTGCTGAATAGCAGAGGCCAACTCATCAAGTTTTTCTGTTGCAAAAATGCTACGTCTGAATTTCTTAAATAGTGTGTGTCTATAATAGGCCCAGAGACATGACAGCACACGTGGAGCACATGAAGGGGAAGACACAGGACATGAATTTTTCTGCAGGTTTTAACAAAGCCAGAATCTTCTGTGTCCTCTCTGCTCTGCCACACAGAACAAAAGCCCCAAGGGGTTTGTTTCTAAAGTCATCTGAGAGCTGCCAGCACAAAACGAAAGCCCCAGGGGTTTCTCCAGTTATTGAAGGGACATCCACAGCCTATAAATGTGAAAATGCAACTGAGCTGCACTTTGAAAGTGAGAGCATGGTGGCCTGGCACAGTCACTGGGGAGTCACTGGACAGTCAAGACTGACACAACATAGAACTGACGAACTTGTGCTTAAACAAGTCCTTGGTTTAACCGGTATGTGACTTACTGCATGTTGGTGGCTGTTGGGCCCCACGTCCCAAATGTTCCTGTACCACCTTCCCCGTGTCTGTGCTTAAGTCAGCTCCCCTTTGGGAGGGGAAGGACGCTTGATGTGGCACAAAGCCTGCTGGAAAATCCCAGAGGCATGCTTCTTTCAGACCTGGGCATGCGGGATGCCTGGCTCTAACACGTAATGTGAGTTCTCCTCTGCTGTCTTTCACGAGGGACTGCCCACGAGGCAGGGGGCTGCATGGCCTATGTGAGGAGCACCATGGTCTGCTCTCGTTTCTGGCTCCATCATACTGATATACAAGCCTTGGAAGTGACTGATGTTGTTGCTTTCCCTGGGGGACTCAGCCTGCAGCTCACCCTGAGCGAGCCGGGCAGAACACGCTGAGGGAGCTGGAGGGCGGCGTGGGCAATGCAGGGGTGGTCTGGCTCCAGCCCTTGGCTGTCTGAATCCCCAGCAAGCAGAGCTGCTGCACAGGCACCGTCATGGACAGTTGCACCTGATGTGTGGGAGTTACTTGGCACCTTGTGGATGTAGTTTCCCATTGATTTTTGGTGGAATTGATTTATAGAGCTATTTAATGGAATTGATTCTTTTTACAACTTTTTTCCCCTCTTAAAGACCAATTGTTTTTTCTTGAGTGATGGCTACAAGTTTGTGTTTATATATTAATATGCTCATGCACCCACAGTCCCAACTGTATTCTTTCTACTCGCGCTACAAAAGAAAGTCTCAATCTCAAATGCCATCTTAAATTTTCATATTATATTTGATGTATGACCTGAAATAAATTAAACGTGCTAGAACTTGCAAGATGAAATCCTAGTGGTGGGTATAACCACAAAGCAGTGTTCTATTAAGGCAAGGACTGTTGAGAATGTCTGTTGTGGTTGTGTCTGGGTTATGAGTGGCTCCCTTTGGTTTAGTGTAGGTGGATATTTTTATTCTGCCTGGCTCATGAACAAGGGGATGAAAATTCAGAATTTACCTACAAGACGTGTAAGACTCTACTGAGTTTTCCTTTACAAGCCCATAGGTAGGAACCACATTTTTATCCTAAAACCAATATTTGTATTGTAGTTAATGTCTTTCATTGATTGCCATTCCAAAGTGGCTTGCATTAAGAAAATATGATATTCTGTACCTGGAGGAATATTATAAGGAACTGTGAATATCGTAATTCTCTGTTATTGTTTTGCACTCGGAGGTCAGTTTTGTCAGTAAGTTTAACTTGCAAATTTGAGTTGTGGTTTTGGGCTTCTTTCTTTTTTCCTTCCTTTCTGTCCTCCTCCTTTCAAGAAGCACCAAAATAAATTTGGGCAGGATCCTATCTCTGGGTGGGACTCCTGAGCAGACATTAAGCCACCCAAATTTCCAGATCAGAGAGACTTGAACATGTGTGCTGAGGGTTTAGGACCCAAATACCAACTGCCTGTCACAATACAAAGAAATAAATGAGCTCTGAAATAGCCAGCACCCAAGGCATACAGGGTATTAGTAATCCCAAGTACCTCCTTGAACGGCAATGTGAAACAGACAAGACATCAACCATCACAGTTGTTCTGTGTGATCCTTGTGTGAAATTTAGCTAAGCGATTTGGCAGCTGCATGGAGTACTAACTGGAGCTTCCAAGTGGTGGTCTGATGTAGCCCTAGGGACCGTACATTTGGGTAATCTAGTTATCACCAGAGAAGTGACAGAGATGGAGTCAGCACTAGTCAACATCCTGTTTGAATACAAAAGCTCTCAACTTCATGACTGCTCATCAAAACTTCTACCCTTGGCCAGCTACAATCTTTAGCCATCTAAAAACTGTGGAGAATCCAGCAGGCCCCTCTACTGTGCCTTTAACTTATACTGAGAGTTTAACAGGATGGCCAAGAAATTATTAGTACGCTGAATGTGCAACTACTGAAGAAGTGAGTTGTATGAGTGAACAAAGCTCAGCCGGAAACCTGTAGATGGTATGTGCATGATGCAGAGCAGATAATAGCGGTTTATCCGGTTGTCTTATATCTACAACTTTAAATTCCACATACCATTAATTTTGGAAAAGGACTCCAAATGTAAGCAAATCGCTCTGACCCAGATTTTAAACTGGTAAAGGAACTTGAATTCACAGGCAAGACAATATGGGCCCTTTTGCAAAACATGGTATTTAAATGTGGCTTGCTTAGAGAGGCTTCCAACAACAATCAACCTTCACCATGTGTTCCAGGAGACAGCAAAGACTGTATTAAACATCTTAGTGATTCTAAATGGCAGTCTTTGAGAGGGAAAACTATATCATTACTTTGTAAATTAAACCTGCAGCAGTTGAATTATACTGTAGTTTTACAGAGGTGTTTTATACACCGCAGCCACATTGTAAACTAGATTTTGTTTGCTTGGAATTATACTAGTGATTTGTAGTCTGTCTCTGACAGATGTGTATGACTCTCCCTCTAACCATCACATGCCCTAAGCAATTATGCAAAGTTAACAAAACCTAGAGAAGGCAACTGCTCTTATCTGTCTTGCCCCATGCCAAGTCTTTGCCTTCCAGTCTCTGCTGGGAAATAGTAGAAATTCCAGGCATTCTTTGGAAGGGAGAGGGTTAAGTTTAAAGAGAAGGGTATCTTGTCTTTCACCACTACTGGGGTGGAAAGATTTTAACTGTGCCTTTCTCCCTAGAGGTGCTTCATTATGGCTGTGATGATACGGCCTTGGCATGTGCTTGTGGGATTGGTTGGACATCAAGGATCTGTACTGCCAAGGTTCTTCCTTGTTATATGGACAGATTCTAGCATCCTGATTCTCAGGACATCAGAAAAAGCATTTACATGAGAATATGAGATTTCATAGTTGGTGTTACATAAACTGGTCTATACCAAAGTCTTCTTATAAAAGCATTGTTTGGCTTAGGGACTGCAGAGTCCTAAGGCTGTCACTGTACAGGCACAATCTCTTCCCTGAAGAATGTCACAGTGTAAATGGACAGTAGAGGCAAAAGGTGAGAAACGATGCAGAGACACCAGGAGATGCATTATTCAGCCAAGGTGGTATGACAGATGGAGAGAACTGGGAGGAGAACCTAAAGTCCTTCAGTTCCAGTTTACTTTGCTACCAGAGCAGACTACTGTTATTACAGCACTCTTTTTTGCATCCTTACTCTTCCAACTAAATTAACTTTCCTTGCCTCAAGGACTGACACAGTCCCTGTATAGTCTTCTGGTGTATTTTAGCATTTCCAGAGAACTGGAACAACAAGCACACAAACAAGTTACTGCGCACTGCCTGATCATTGCTTACACTCTGTATGTGAGGCTTTAGCTCATGGCAGTGAAACGTAACCAGATAAAACAGCTTTGTGCCTGGGATAAAGCCAGCCACACAAGTAGAAGCTGCTCCTGGATTTTCACAGCTACATGTCAGTCTTGCTAGTTCTGGAGCTGCCTACCTTGTTTCGGTCTCTGGGTTCCTGGTGCTGTGCACAAATGGGTGTAAGGCTAGGCAGTGCTAATGCCGCGTCAGTCTGCCCCAGTTCCATTTTGGGCACGCACGTGCATCTTACCTGGACTGTACTGAGCTCTACCCAGCTCCCATTAAGTCATAATGGTGTAAGTTGTTCTTGACTGTGTAACTTAAAAAGAGCAACGTCTAAGTCTGACCAGACTAAGGCTGACCTCTAGCCACCTACTCTCAGAATGGACCCCATTCTTGTGAGTCTCCTTGAGACAAAGAAGCAGTCTTACTGCCCTGTACTCTGCTTTGGCTCCATAGGATGGTTTTATCAGAAAGCTCCTCTGGTTGCCCACTCTAATCTTGATAGCATTTTAAATTCCTTGCCAGACTCCTGCCTTAGCAAGAGTTTGAGGGATTGCATTTCTATAGTGCTTGGACTTGGAAAGCTACGAGATGGAAACAAATATTCCTGCTCCAGAAGATGGTAAACAGGACCAAACAGTTACTTACTCTTTGTGTGTTGCCTTGGCAAATTTAAAGACTTCCGTGTATTAAATGATGCAATAGCAAATTCCTTACAAAAAATAAAATGCCTGTAATCAGATAATGGTTGCTCTGGTGCTAGCGGTAACATGGCATTGAATCTCTCTTGGTTTGGCTTCCACAGTTCAGGGGCGAGAGGAACTGGAATGGTGTTTACTGAGCCAATAAACTTCTCACTAAACATAATTCATGGGCTCTAGCTGGCTAATAACCAGGACCTCAATGCTCTAACAGTTGGCCCCATACATTTTAAAACAAAGCTTTATTTGAAGTGAAAACTTTAAGAAAAATAAACTTCAGGATTTAGTGGCCTCTAATATTATCCGCCTCCACAGGCCATGAGAAATCTCATAACTAGAGTGTGCATTTTAAAATATTTCTATTGCAGTCTTTTTGACCAACGCTAAAAGACTGCTTGCTCCAGAGACTGCCTCAGCATCATTTTTTGTTTGTTGTTTTCAAACTCACAGGAATCCATACACTTCTTTTAAAATACCACTGTTCAGGGATTTTTTTTCCCTATTTATGTTTAAAAGGAGTTTCTGATGACCATTTGAGTGCTCTAGGCAGTCGGCAAGTCTTCAGTTATAAGAATAAGGTGAAGAGCTGAAACAAGGCTTACTCTCTTTAAGATGGCATTTTAAAAATTATTTCCATAACCTTTCTTACAGTCCTAGTTTTTCTCTGGAGAGGAGAGACCTTCCTCTGCACAGGTTTATTCAAACACTTGCTAGATTATGTAGCAGGATTTCCCTTCCTCTCCTCATGAATGAAGACCTGTGCTTCTGCAGGTTCACTCAAGGAGTGCTCCTCCTTGGAGCACTACAGAAGCTAAGATTTGGATTGGTTTCAGATCCCCATCATTTCCCTGTGTGTAGAAGAGTATTCTTGTGTTCCATGTTTGTTTAGTTTCTCGTGAATTAAATTTAAATTCTTAAAGAACCCCTAGCAATTCTCAGAAGGGTGTGGGTGAGTGCTGGTTCTGCTCTCTGGCGCACGTGTAATTTGTACTGGGAGCACAGCAGTTCATTTTTAACGACTGGGAATCAGTTAATTTACATTTCTCCTAATGATTTTACCTTCTCTGGGAGACCTTGCCACTTCGTGCTTCAGCTTCTTCCTTGGATGGATGGAGAAACAACGCCTGCCTGCCTCCTGTCAGATGCTTTGAAGTCTGTGGATGAAAGATACCATACGAATGCAAAGTACTTGCCAGTTAATGTCAGCAAGTCATTTTGCTTGTACCTTGATGGAAAAAGCTTTATTGTAGGCTTACAATGAATGGATCTGCATATGCACCAGTAGTTCTTTCCCTTTTACTTAAGTCTCCTGGAGAATTATATTGACTACCTCTCAGAAAGATAGAGGGAGGTTAAATAACAACCAATAAAAGATTATCAGAGGAAATTTCTTGTCATGCAATACCTTAAAGATAATACTTAGTAATATTTTGAAAAGGAAAGAAAATAACAACTGTGCACCCAGTCACAAGAAGTTCCTGCTAAATACTATCTCATTCTCTGTCTTTCAGGCATTATTTTCTTAACGCAGACCTAAACCTAGTTCCATCAATGCATGGAGAAGTTCTATTATTATACACTGATTTGATAAGATAATATAATTAGTGTCTTGGTCCATTGATGCAGACCTCTACTGTCCAAAACCAACATTAGGTTATTAAATCAATTCTCGTATCTGTTACAGTAATAAGTTAAAACAGCATTATTTAGATACCGCTTGTCTAAACTTAGATAAGTCATTCAACTGTATCTGTGTTTGCTTATCCACATTCTTCTTCTGCTATAAAAAACCAGCACAAATTCACTATGTAGGTGTAGGCTTTGGATTTCCTGGCTTTTATTGTTTGGTGTGGTCTTCCCTGGCAGTTATTTGTGTCTTGTCTGGTGGCTCTGCCTCCCCTGCAGCAGATGGGCAGTAAGGAAATGAGGGCTCCAGTGGATAAACGCAGCAGCAGCAGCTGCTTTCAAGAAGGGTATCCATGAAGGAGGTCACAAGCGAGATAGTGTCTGTGCAGCTAATCTGGACAGATATCTACGAACAATTTCTCCTGGCACACAGATTGGGAGACCTGCAGTTGAAGGCTCAGTTGGCACAGAGCCAAAGTCAACAGAGAGAAGAATTTTCAGGTAGAAAGGCAGGTCTAAGTTTCCCTAGATTACAGTTGTCTTGGGGAGGCTGGGAGCCTTCTGGCTGCGGAGAAGGGGGAAGGAGGCCTTGGCAAATGCCCATTCCAGGTATAAACACTGTCCCAAGCCCCTGTTTATAGGCTGATGCAGGTATTTACTGTTCTGCTGGAAGTGGGTTGATTTACTCAAAGGTTGCAGAGAATTGGTTTTAAAGGTGAAGTTTGATGTGTTTTCATTTTTTTTAGCTCTAGAGGCACAGATCCTATAGGACAATGACTGATTCAGCCTGATGCTGAGGGACCATTGTGTCCAGTGAGATCTGGATTTTTTTGAATATTGCATTTCGTATTAACTTCGGCTGCAGACTGCAATTCTGCTCTGTCCCGCAGTTTTGTAACACATTTCCTTGCATTTACATCCTGCTTCTTGCATGCATGAGGACTTCCAGGGTGAGAGCCAAGCCCTGCTCAGCTTTGTTCCCCAATTCTGCAGTGGAACACAGGACTCTTTGAGAATGCAAGTTGTGCTGCTGGGTGCTCCTGGCATGCTGCTGGCATGACTGTGCAGGGCCAGATGGAGAGGGGAAGCTATTTAATGGGGCCGTGTGTTATTGGAACTTGCCATCTAACATTCCTCACTTTCCCCAGTGTGTTCTCTCCCTTCCAGGGTGGAATGCAGTAATTGCCATACCAGAAAGAAGCCATGATCTGTCTGTCTAGTCTGGCATCCTTTCTCCAAGAGAGGCAAACACCAGATGCTTCAGGGAAAAGTACAAGAACTCCTAAAACAAACAACTATGGAATAACTTGCCCATAGAGGAAGTTAGTGGTTGGCTTATGCCCTCAGGCAAGAGAGTTTCTAGCCTGTACGTGTGTGTTTGGTGTAGCTGGGTATTCTCCATCACATACAACATACTTGCACTTACGCCATTCTTGCTGACTGCCTGCCTCTTTGAACTGGGGACCAAAGAACCCCACAGGCCAGCTGCACAACTGCATGCTGTGCTTGAGTGGTCCCCAGCCTCAAACTTTTGGAGAGCCAGGGACAGCAAGGTGTAATACTGATCTGCAGTGTGTCGTGGGTATTGTTGCCTGTAGGCCAGCGATCACTCTGGGCAGCTGCTGTTCACATCTCCTGTTTGTTTTGTTTCCTAGTTTTGATTGTCTGCTGGCTTTTTTCAACTGCCTGTTGTCAGCAGCCCCTGTCTCTTGTGCTAAAGGCATAAACTGTGTTTGCCTGTGTGATTATTCTGCAGTGCTCAATTTTGCATACCTCTGTCCTCTGCTCTCGGTCCCTTG
Organism: Pterocles gutturalis; assembly: GCF_000699245.1. Taxonomy (NCBI): domain Eukaryota; kingdom Metazoa; phylum Chordata; class Aves; order Pterocliformes; family Pteroclidae; genus Pterocles; species Pterocles gutturalis. The sequence goes on along the minus strand of NW_010145919.1, from coordinate 79,857 downwards.
CAGCTCTGCCTGTACAGAAGTCTGTCTGTGCTGTACACTGCCTCGTGCAGTGTCTCGGGTCTTCCCTGTGTGCTAGGCCTGGTGAATATACTGATGTTCTTGCTCTTTCAGTAGCTCTTCCTGGAGAGGATCCTGACTGTGTTCCAGGCGGTATTACCAAATGACAGGATTTATTCTGTCCAGTGAAGTGTGATCTGAGCTCTTCCCTACTCCTCCCTTCTCAACACAAGGGTATGAGGGTTGGCTCCACTGGTGCTCAATCAAGGCCACCAGTAAGGGACACTGAACCTCTATTGTGAGTCAAGATAAGAACTCCTGTCTAGTTCCCTCCCTCCTGGTGTTCTCCAGTGGCTAAATCTTTCATCACAAGCCACACATATGAACAGCACGTCCTGCTGCACAGGAACAGCACTGGGAACTGGTGTGAAATAGCCTCCAGCAACTGAAAGCAAACGGGAGAGGGGCCTGGCTAGAAATGAGAAAGACCACAAGCGATAGCTTCATTCTCTGGCACTGATGTAGAAGTCAATATTATGCAGGACCTGTGTTCACCTCTGGGATGAGGAAGGGGAAAGTGCTTTTTTAATTATGTATTGCTAATCCTTTCCCAACCAGCCAGCCTGGGATTTCCTTGCATTCTGAGGCAATGCTTTCATCTGTCTCCTGTTTAACAATCTTGACTTGCTTGAGAAGTTGGTTTTCCTTCTTGTGGAAGATTGCATTGGAGCCAGAGTGTTTACTTAATATCTATAATAAAAATTCTTTATCCTTTTTTTCCTTCCTCTCCTACTCAGAAAGGAGTGGCATGGAAAGTAGCACGTATTCTGCGGGGGAAGATCTTTCAGGTTCAGCCTATTTAGTACCCACAGTTACCAGACCGCTCTCCCTTCAAGCAGTTGGCCAGCCTCCCTTGGGCTAGCTGACTGCTATGGTCTGGGGCTCTGATTTGCAGTAAGTTCTCCCACCAATCCCAGGTAAACCGAAGCGGAGAGGTTAAGTCTGTTTTTCTGAACGGCAGATAGAAATCTACCATTACTTGCCATTTCTCCCCTGTGAAATGATTTTTGCTGAGCCCTTTTGATGAAAAAAATGTTGTGTCCATGCAACCAGCCGAGCTGTGGTGTTGTCTGGCCCTTGATGAAGTTGTCAGAGGTCTGTACTGCTCAGATAAGCTGGAAACATACCCATTTGCTTACAAACAGCACAACAGTACCGCTTCTAAAACCTGAGAACTATTCTCTCTGGTAGGTGGTCAGATTAGTAGCTCATGAAAATGGTGGAGGACAAATCTAGATTCAGGTCCACAAGCAGACCATTGCACGGATCTGTCTGGGATATGGTGTCTGTCTTTTCTGTATGTGCAGTAATGCCATGCATGTTTCTTACATGCTGTTGTCTTTTCCCATTTTTTATGACATCAATGTCCGTTTTTTCCTTCTGACATTTTCATTCTTAAAAAAACACATACGCTCTCATATATTGAAACAAAAGGCAAATGCAGATCCAGAGTTTTTTAAAATGCAGTTTCAGATTTGCAGGCATTGATAATTAGAAAAATTGAATTTATAATTTTAGTTAGCTTATTTTTAAGTGGGGAAAATGAGCATTCTTTAGCATGGAAGCGGGGAGACTTCCTATGCCACATTCAACTCCAGCATAGCATGTAACTTCATCCTTTGTGCAACCCACTAATCCCTGCATGGGCACTCAGAATTAAAATGCTCTTAATTCAGTAAAATGAGACAAACCAAATTAAAGTTCCTTTTAATACTGAACGAGTATGTCTGTGCAGAGATATAATGTGGTTTAGCTAATTCACTTTAAATTCACAACTTTAGTTAATCTGAATTAAGTTTGCCAAGTCCTGCGCGTAAAGACCTCTTTATTTAGGAAAAGCTGCTCTTGTGGAAAGAGCAATGGACTCAGCCCTGTCCTGCGGCACTCTGGCGTGCAGCTAGCTTTTTCAGAGAGAGAGTTTCTGGGCATTAGCAAATTGTCTACCACATCCTTTTCTTCTCCTCCCAGAACGCCTCTGTGCCACCTCCTAATATTGAGGTTTCTGAGCCATTACTCTGAGTAACTTGTTTTTATTTGCTGTGCAACTGAGGAAACAATATTTCAGCAACTTGCATCATTTCAGAACAGGGAAAGTCAAACTCAACCTGCATCCAGCCCTGAACGTACCCTTTGATTTGAAAGGCCTGTCCAGGGGATGTTTACTGCCCAGACCAGACATGGAGCAGGAAGCAGAATGTGGGATCTCGCTACAATAGTAAAGTTTTATGCAATAAAACCTGACTTGCACTGCATTTAGATGGGAAAGCCAAACATTAGCATGACTATATTTTTGGGTCGGAACTCGAGCTCAGAGATTTGCTTCTGGAAATACATGCTTTTCTACTTGGAAATTATCTTGTGGTCATGTTACACTTTTCTTATGAAAAGAGAAACTGGTCACATGGGTCAAGTACAACCATTCAGGACAAACAGTGCTACATGAAATTTGCTGTTTGCCAGATGCAGGGAGTGCTGGACCATGTGAACTTTGACTGCAAGTTTCACCCAGTTCTGTTTATTGGACTGTTTTCTGACTCTTGCCCTAATGGGAAATTGTTCATAGAATCATTGTGTTGTCTCATGGGTTGCTAGTTTTGCCAAAATATCACCTGGGGAAGTTCTGTTGGTGTCCTCCAAAATTTTTCAGTGGGAATTTCCAGTACATTGATTATGGATGTTATAAATAATGAGTATGAGATAACTGAGCAAAAGTTATTTTCTTTCACTCCAACTTTGAGCTGGAGTACAGAGGTGACAAAAAGAAGGTTTTCTATGGATCAGCTGATGAATTAATATTCTTTCTACCTGGCAAAGTCATGCCTGACATGCTGAAGTCTCCAGAAGCCCTGAAAGCTGTACACACTATGCGTGTGTACCATAAATAAACTTTTAAAAACATAATTTAAAAACACCTCTGGCAAAGCACATGCTTAACTGAAACTTGCCTGGTGAATGTTGACTCAGGGGTGTAGGAAGGAGATGGGGAAAGAGCAAGTGGGAGGAAATAAATGGAACCTGCTGTCAGAGAAAAGCCACTTGTTTGTATTTTTCAGGCTGTCCAAGTTCTTGGCATGTCAGCTTTGGGAGATCCCTAGTGACTTTCTGGATATTTGCCCTTGGCATGCATGTGTGTGCGTGAGCTGAGAAGTCAAGTATTAACAAAGCTGCATGAGCAAGTTTAGTCAGCCTACTAGAAAAGGATCAGATGTCTTAGAATTATGGTTGATTCTCTAATTCTAGGAATCCAAATAGCTCCTGCTGACGGTCTCCAATCAATTAGAATAATTTTAACAAGTCCTCTTAATTAATTTTTGTGTGTTCAACCTGCAATTTAGACAGCTGCATCCCTTTATTTTAAATGGACAATACTTTTGATCTGCACAGAATCAGAGGCTGTTTGGGAAGATGAAACTCTCTGAGGGTAAATTCCCCTGATAGTATCTGTGTAGGTATATAATCTGCACTGCTGCTCTCTCAAAGCAGGCCTGGCTTACCTGCTTGTTTTTTAAAGATGTATAAAAACATGATGCTTCTTTGAGCAAGAAAAAGACATCTTCTACACTAAGGTCTGTTTAGGTTGGTTGATAAGGGGTTAAACACATTGTCTAGTTCTGAGGAAGCCTGTTCCAAGGAGGGCATTGACTGGAATAAGGTTTTGCTGCAGACACGCTGATGTGCTCGCAGCAAGGATTGCAGACTTATCAGTAAAGATAAACTTGCAAGGGCTTCCAAAACCATGTGTCCCTGCCACTTGTTTGGGATCCTTTTTCAGAGACCAAGAAAAAATACAAGATCTTCTCCACGATAGATGCTACTTCTTAGAGGGCAGGCAGCAGACTTTGTAGAAACAGAGACCATGTATTACTATGTGGTTTGGAACAGGTACAGGAGATATTAGTTTACCTGATTCAAAATAGTACTTGAGACCTTGCAGTATCATGTGGAGTTGGCTCTTTCCACTCAATCATCAGTCTTTTGCTGAGCGTCCAAACGCTGGACAATGCTGGCTTTTGTTGTCCTCACTTAGTTACTTGCCATAGCTAATTTCTGCTCGTGGCTTTCTGCTGCCACGCAATATCCAGGCTTTACTGCCCATTTGTTTGCCATTTCCCACAAATACTTCGACTGTTATTTTATTTTAATCCTGGTGCTGAGAGGAGGGGAATGGAGAAAATGTTTCTTTAAAAGAATGGAATAAAAATGCACAGGATCAGCTGCAGAATTTCTGGGCAGACCTCTTGAGTTGCCTGCAAAAACACTCACAATGATAATGTTAGGTATAATTATGGTGTAACCTTATAAATAATACATTTTTCTTTATTTCCCTGTCTTCCTGCTTGTATCATCAAACAGTGCAAAGCAGGAGATGCAAACATCAAGCACCTGGCTCCTTAAGGTCAAATTTCAAAAGTCTGCATTGAAAAACGCAGAAATTATTCCAGATGGGTGAGGACTGGCACTCTCTTTCTGTCCAGGAAAGTCTGTGCCATGCTGAAATCTCAGCCTGGGTCCCTCTGTTTTGCCACCGAGTCTGATTGACACCTACATGTGTGTGTCCCTTTTATACAGGGGTGGACTTAAGTTTGAAAATCCGGACATTTTTGGACTGTGACAACAGTTGGTATGGTGTTTCAATCTGTATTTTAGTTTTTTAAAATTATATAGATTATTTTAAAAGGGAGTGTGGCAACTCACTGCAAAAATCGGAGAGGAGAACGGTTTATGAAAACAATTTAAAAGTTTCTCTCAGTAGAGTTAGTCTTTGAATGTGGAAAGAGAACAATTTCAAAAAATTCTCTTAAACTTGCAATGTGATAGATAAAGCTAGTTCTGAGAATGTGAAAATGTGGGCTCCATGTGCTAAAGCTATTTGAAAAGAGGTGTGAGTGAAGGGGCTGAGGTTGGTGTGAACGTCAGACTTCCTGCCTTCTGCACTTTCTGTGTCGCAGCTGTAGCACGTTCATAGTGTGGCACTTCTTTTAAAAGGGACTCTGAACTAACCCAGCCTTTCAGGAAAAGACTAGCTGCAGCCAGAAATTCTGGCCCATCGCAGGATGACAAGAGGAAGAGCTTTGTTACTAGCTTGTGTTTGATCTTAGCTGCTTTTTTTTTCTGCTCTCAGTAGCATGCTAATGATACCTGTGGGAGGTGAAAAATGGGTGAATTCCTGCTAGGGTGCGGACAAGTTCGCAGTTTAGTTCTTGTCCTCTTCTTCCACTCTGCTAAAACTTTTGGGGGCTGTCCCAGATACATAAAAAGGAGCTTTTTCATAGAATAATTTTCTGTCTTGAATCTGCTGAGGACTCTGAATCAGAAAGGCAGTAAGCAGTTGACTCAGTTTGTTTTGTCTCCTCTCCCCCTTTCTTATGTTTAAAATTATGAGTATTTACGGGAAATGACTGGCTTGAAAGTCTAGGACAAGTCTGAGCTGCCCATAAGCCATTCCTTTGCTACGGTTCAGTTTTGCCTTGTTTATTTTAAAGTTCAAAGCTGAAATGCCAAGTGCATCCTGAATTCCCATTCTGTTTAAAATGCCAGTTGCCAGTTTCACATTTTTTAGATGTGATTCTCTACATATTACTCCACTCTTGGTATCAGAGAATCCAGGAAGGGTGGGTAAGCTACACCTGGGTCAGAAGAGCAGGGTGATGGTGAAACTGAAGGGTGCCAAACGTGGAGGCAAATATGCCCCAATTTCTGCTGCTGCCCAGGGAGAGGGTCTGCAGGTCTGCGATAAGGAATGGAAAGAGACCAAAAGGGATGGGTGGGCCCCCAAAGGCGGCGATCTGGATGCCAAAATATCTTGCTGCAGCTTTGCAAGGAGCAGCATGCAAGTGCTTCAGAGGGAGGGCTCGCTGTGGTTTGTGGTTTAGGGAGTTGACACAAATAGTTTCTGGACCCTTTTTTACAGGCCTGCAAAGCAGTGTTCTGCCCGGGGAACTGGAGCCTGTCCTCCTTGGTCTAATCCTTTCTTGCTTGGCAGGTTTGAGGCTGTGCTCACAGCAAGCAGTCATGGCTAGCTGTCAGAAAGGCTCCCAGCTTAAGAAGCAGGGTTTAGCATCCTACACAGTTTTTGCTATGTTAGAGTTAGATTAGGATGGACATGTTTGTAATTAAACACTTGGGTTTGGGTTTCTGTTTTTAAACTAGTGTTGTAAACCAGAAGTACTTACTGTGGCAGGCGACCTGTGACAATGTTTCTGTGCCCAAGAACTGCATGGGCTAGGATATTTTTTTCTTCTTTCAGTAAGTGAACTGTGTAACTTTTTTGTGGACAGAAAATACAGAACAGCATGTTGACCTTCATTGCTGATCAAACTTCAGTTGCACCCAGATATAACTGATAGAAGGTCTTACCTGGATTTACTTTCTCTCAATGCACTTAGCTGGTCACATGGAGGGGAAGTGAAATACTTCAATAATATACATCACCCAAATGCCTGGATGGAATAAGAAGAAACAGTGTGTCAGGGGGAAAAGTGCACTGCAAATCTTTCAATTTCAATAAAAAAGGCTTCCATAATTCAAATACTTCATTTTGAATGAAAGGCTGATGCTGAACCTGATAAAAGTCATCCAGATGGAGAGAGATTGCTACCTGATACTAGAATACCAGTAATGCCTATAGACCAGTACTGTGCTCCTCGTACCTGGCAAAGCATTGGCTACGCTAATCTCCCAGTCTGCTTCCCTTCCAACTGAGAGTTCTTCTATAGGGATGACCAGAGGGAATCTTAGTGATAGCACAAAGAAGCCTGTTTGCTTAAGAGGGCATATGTACATCTTCTAACAATCTGCTTGTGTACCTCCTTTGTGGGAGGATCCCTGACCTTATACAGAGAGGGACAAGTGCTAATTAACTTAATTCTGGGAACAGGAGGTGGTATGACCTTCTACAAAGTGATTCTTTTGGGCTTGAGTTTACAGAGGGGTATTTGATAGGACTGATGCCTGTGTTTGCTATAAAAACATTATTCATAGAGATGTGTAAAACTCCCTGGTGTGGCCAAGGGAAGAAATTAACCTCCCATCCCTCCATCCCTCTAGTTTAGGTCCATGGTCCCTTGCTTAAAAATCATCGGCACTCTGGCCCGATTTATGTTATTTAGCAGCAAAACACAGCTATGTTTTCTGTCTTGTCTTCCAGCACTGAACACAGCAAATAGGTCCAAGTTACTAGACCATTGTTTTGGCCACCACTCACCGTATGCTGTGAACATCTGTCTTTTATTGGTACTCAAGGAGGAAATTAATTTCTGAGGCATTTTTTTTGGTCCCTGGCTATCAAGATGTTGTCTGTCCTGAGCATCTTGCAAATTTCTCCCTCTTTTGACAAAGAAGTGTTAGGGATTCTTTGCTGTACTCCCTCCGAGCAGCTTGGGGACACAATTACCAACCTGACTGTGCCTGTGCCACTTGATTTTTGTTCTTGCTGCCAGCACTAAGCAATCAGTTCCAGTTACCCCAGTGTAGATGAAACCAGAGGCAGCCACAGCACTGCCTTAGCAGCAGCAGCAGAACGCAGAGCCTATGGAGACGTGCCCGAGGTGAGCAGGACAGAGGGCCACCAGTCTGGCTCTGCTGAAGAAAGGCAATGCAGCCCCCACGGAGGCGGGCCACTGCAGGCCCCCTGGCTGGCCACGTGTCCGGCTCACAATGCATCCAGGGAGCCCTGGCTGCCCAGAAGTGGGCAGAAAGCTGGCTGTGGGGTCTTACAGCTTGAGAGAGGTAAGAAAGCAGCAATGAGACTGAATTTTCCTCAGGGAAAGGAAGATCTTTGGTCTCTGCTCCCTGTTGTCTTCTAATGTTTTTTAAAAAACCCCAAGAAAGCAACTCTTCCTCATTTCCCACCACTACCTCCAACAACAAAAAAGCACAAGTTTGCTGGACCCTAAGAGAAAGAAATGTAAGTACCTCTTTGGAAAACACTTCAGAGGCCTGTGGCCATCCCGCATTCCTGAGGAGGATGTGAGAGCCTCCTCCCCAGCGCCTGCCCAGCGGGGCAACCAGCTCCTGGGCTGCGGAGGCCACGCTGGAACGCTGCCCCTCTCACGGCACCCAGTTAGGAGCTCAGATCGCTCTCAAGCCCATCTGTAGCCATGTTTGGTGCTGCTCACGCTCAGGAGATGACTGCTCAGGAGAAGAGAAGCAGCATCTTTGCCACGCAGCATTTCTGCCGTGTTCATTCGAAGGACGGCTCCATGTCTGAAGTGGTGCCAGAGCGATCTACGAACATTGCGAAGCAAACAGCTGCCACGTCCTCATCCCACCTCTTGTCACAGCATTGGCAGTAGAGCAACAAGTTTTTCGGTAGTGCAGCTAGGTAAGGGGTATTTATTTAGATGAAAATGACAGTAAAATCCCTATTTCCCAGTTGGTCTGACCCCTATTTACAAAGATCTAGCAATGCATGTATGTAGAAGAAAGATCTACATGAGTGAAAATATGCCCGGCTAATATTAAAAGGTACACTGTGGAATTTTGCCTAAGGATAAAATGTAATTTTAATTGAAAGCTGCTGTAACTTGATAGGGAATATCCACAGCAGTCTTGAGGATCTACTTTAAAATATAGCTAAACACAGAGCCAACTCCCACCACTCTGTCTCTTGGAGCTACACGCGCTCTTTGATCCATCCATGGTGCTTACGATTCCTAAGAGACATGCACACTGCCCGTAGTCAGAGCTCATTAATATTTATATGATACCTTCCATCTGAAGATGTGTGCTTTGCAATTATTAATTAAAACAATTTCACAAAACCCTAAAATTTAGCTCCATTTCATAGCTTACAAAACCGAGACCCAGGAAGTTTGTGCGTCCTTGCGTGAGACAGAACGTGGAAGCTTGCAGGCATGGACTCCTATTATGCCACATTTCTTTATCTTTCCTTCACCAGTAACTTTTGAAAAGGCAGCACAGGTTTCCTTTGGCAATAAGATGCACTATGAGCCCGTACCACCTGGGCAATACTGGGAAGGTGAGCGAAGGGAACCCACTCTTCCATTGTGGATGTTCACACAGCATTTACTTGCTTTTTAGAAAGCCTCTTTAAAAATACAACCTGGAAATGGCTTGTCAGCCCTGCAGAAAAGACCCTGAACGAATCTTTACTTGAACGTGTTAAACCCTTCCCTAGCATGCTGTATTTTAGTTCCCATGTAAGAGTGGGCAGAAGAGATGGTGGGTTATAATCCACGCCAGACGTGGGCTCTCTCCTCTGGGTCCTTCCTGGTGCATATGGAATGAAGGAGCTTGGCTCAGGGTGAGACTGATAACGGGAGGGAGGGCTTGCCAGGCGATTAGACCAGTTCACTGTAAACACCTAAGTTGCACAAGTGGCTCAAACTTTGATCTTTTTGTTGTGGAAAAGAAATCTGAGACTGTGAAACCTGCCCTCAGTCACAAACAAGGAGGTGGACATTACTCCAACCCAACTGTGGAAATGTAAATACAGATAAATGCGATCAAAATGGAAAAAGCACTTCTTTCGTCCCCATCCCTTGCTCCCTGGCGTACAGAGTCTGCTTTTACCAGGAACTCCTATTTTGACTTGCCTGGCTCTATCTGTGAGTGCAGGCCCCAGACCCACACCTGAAACGCCCAAATCCAAATGCTCCCCAGTGCTGTCTGGGATAAGGTTTAAGCCACAGGTGCAATTAAGCTTTTAAGTGGTAAGCCTATTTGGTTAGGGGCACACCTAGAGCCTGCAACAAGCTGAGAGAAAAACGATCAGTCTTTCAAACTGACAGGCAGTTCCTGAAATACTGCTGGAAGGGTTAAGAAGAAGCTACAACATTTGTAATTCTCCTGGTATTTATTGTAACAACTCTCTGAACAAGTTCTCTGTGGATGCATCTGGCTGCCCTAGTGAGGTGGGACTTGATTTTAATTACAAATCTGGTAATGGATTATCAAAATGATGGTGTTGCTAAGGCCCTGGGCATACTCTTCTTAGTCCTCTCTTCTTTTCCCCCACCCCCTTCTTCCCAAATCTGCCCAAGCAAACACTGGAGCAAAAGGAGAAGTTTCACAAGAGTATAGGATGTTAGCCTGTCGTCTCTTTTCCTATTGCCACTTGGAGCTTTGATTAGATTTTCAGAGGAAAAATGTCATAGCACATTGTCTAGTAAAATTGTGGTGAATATTTTAAGGTGCAACGTTCACGGGCTTTCAATGAGCGTATGAAAAATGCTGGATGTGAGACTTCAGCGATTCTTTGACATTCTGACTTCTTTGCACTGTGTCCTAGCTTTGCTTTTATAATCATTAGGACAACATCAGAGACCTTTGCTTTGCAGCCTTGAGTTCTTGGGCAAGGATTTAAAAGGGGAACATTAAGATGTGTTAGTGTCCTAATTGGTCTCTACCTTGGCTACCACATGCTTAAAAGCCATCAGCCTTACCTACAGTCTGCCTCTCAAAGGCCTTCAACAATACTGCATTTTATCCTGGTCTAGACAGTCTTAAGGGTTAGTTGTCTATTCAACTGATCACTCCTTTTAGTGGGAAAACTGCTTTCCCTTAGGATTGTTTCTCTGCCTGCTTTTTTCCTCCTTGCTGTCTCCCTTCTCCTCATTCCCTCTGCATACCTTCCCTGCAGCAACTCCTGTTCCATCTGCTGTAATGTAAGCATTAACTATTTAATTACTGATTAGGAAAATCTCATCATGTTGGCTTTGGAACAATACTGGAGTGGGAACAGAGGAGTGGGAGGCAGAGGAAGGAGATGGACGAGTTCCCAGTTCTCTGTCTCAGCTGACCTGGGAGGGCATTAGTCATTCTTGATGCCATGAGGGTGTTTAACGTCTCTTCCATCTAATGGATAGAGCAGCTGAATGTGATTTGGATGTAACCGAGTCCTAGTTGTCTTCTGCTGCTGAACTTGCTGTTTGACCTTGAGTGAGCTAGGCCTGGCCTTTCATCCCTTAAGTCAAAGAAGGCAAGTAGTCTAGCTACATGCTTTGAGATTCTTGAATGCAGAAAACATCCTCATGCAAAGGACTAGTTACTGTTCTTGTATAATAAAATACTGTGGAGTTTTGGAATTTTTTCTTTATGTTTCTGCACCAAGTTGCACAGAGTGACATGAGAAGCTGGAGGAGATCTGCAGTTCTCCAAGCAGTGAAAGCCCTTTTAGCTCTATGTTCCCAAGCTGCCATATGGGGGCTTTTACCCAGCTGCCTTCCTTCCTTGTGTGATGCAAATTCAGCTGGTGGCCCCCTTCTCTCCCCCTGGCATCAGCTATTCTAAGCATTCTCGCACTATCAGCATTTCAGCTCCTCTTTGCACTTGCAGTACCTAGTTGCTGCAGTCAGATGTAGTCTGCAGTACAACAAGTGTGAAAATTTGTCAGACTCATGGGGGACTGTGGGCGATGGGGGAGAGGCGTGCAGGTGGACTCCACAACCCGCGCAGTTGGTCTCTGCCCTGAGGACTTTTTGTGACTAGTCATAACTGCCCGTTTCTTACTTGATTTTGCAGGATCCTGAAAGTTGAGTTGAAGATGAGAATTGGACTTTTTCCTTTCTGTCACAAAAGAGAAAGGACTGAAATATTTTGGTAATTAGAGAACTAATGAAATTGCCATTGTAAAGGACAAGAAAATGGTATTCTTAGCAACTAGCAAGGGAAAGCATTTCAGTCAGACTGAAACTATCTTCTCATTTGTATGGGGAGTTTATTGTTAGCAGATGTTTAATTTCCATAAGCAATTAATATTTGGAAAGCTTAAAAATTATGTAGATACATGTAAATAACCCTTGTATTTTACTTCAGCTTGTAAGCAAGTAGTTGCACAATGTCTCCTCAAAGACCCCCACAAAGATCAGAACTGGCATTCTTGATACTTTCAAAGAACAGATGGGCCTATGTGTAGGAGAGCACAGAGGAGAGGGTCTGTGTATATGTTGGCAGGGAACAGAAATAAAGGAAAATATACCTTTGAGGAAAGGGACAAAAAAATGCCAATACACTTCTCATGCTGTCTGCCTTCATCACAAACTACCCCCACCTCCTCTCCCCCATCCCCACCTCAAAAACCCAATTCCATTTAGAAAACATCCTTGCAGATCACGTGGCAGCTGGTGAAGGCTGCTGGCCCTTCTGCCAAAGGCAGCTTAGACTCCAGAAACAAAGCAAAGTGGGTTGAAATTCTAAGCATTAAAAAACTAAAGCAGCTGCCTCCCTGACATCCTGGGCCAGACTCTCATTTCAGTTTCACTTCTGCTAGGTTTTAGGTAATGTAATTGCTACGGTGTAACTGAAATGAGAACTGAGTCTGCTGATCTTGACATTGGGTCACCCATTGGTAATCTATTTGTTATCTCTGTTACATTTGCTGGAGCATACCTCTCACTCCCCTTTGACTGCAATAATTTATTTGGCCTATTTTATGTCTGATGGTCACTTGAAACTGTACCTCTTGCCTGTCAGCAGCTGTAGTTGTTTTGCTAAGTGACTATCTGAAGTGAGACTTCCTTGTGCAAATGTGTATTTTAGATGCTGTCACCAGAAATCCAGTGGTTCTCCTCTCTCCCTACCCCTCCCATCCCCTTCAGCTGTTAAGATTTCAGGACACATGGCTTAAATGAACGTATGCGTGGAGTTTGTAAAATGGCTTGGATGACAGGAGAAATCGGATCACACAATGAGAGTTCAGAACCCAGCCACCAATTGGTACGACAGGAGTCTGCAACTCCCTTACGCTCGTTGTTGTCTCGGCGTAACATCTAGCAATGTGCGTTTCTCACGTCCCCTCTGAAAAATGGTAACGCAACCGAAATGAGCAGGTGGAGGAATGTCACCACCTCCCCTCGAGTGGCTGGGCTGTCAGCCTTTGCTTTCTGTGGTACCCCCAAGGGCTGTGGGTATCGGGGTGGAGAAGGGCCTGCACACCTTACTGTGCCTTCTTGCTTACGCTGGAGAATCTCCAGCTTATCCTGCCAGCGCAGTGACTGCATGTGGAGGAGGGGGAGAGGTTGTGTTGCAACCTCTGAGAAAATTAGTTGTCTCTATTTTA